>NW_024609308.1:85000-136759 GCF_018296145.1 Oncorhynchus tshawytscha
CTGGAGTAGAGTGTTGTGTTGAAGGAGAGAGAATAATGATGGAGAGCTGGAGTAGAGTGTTGTGTTGAAGGAGAGAGAATAATGATGGAGAGCTGGAGTAGAGTGTTGTGTTGAAGGAGAGAGAATAATGATGGAGAGCTGGAGTAGAGTGTTGTGTTGAAGGAGCGAGGAAAAGACTGAAGCAGTAAGAGGAAGGAGGTGAGAGAAAGAGGGAGAACGAGAGAGAGAGAGAGAAAGAAGGAGGCTTTGAGAGAGGGAAGAGATAAGAGAGAGAGAGTTGTGTGTTAGAGGATGTGTTCTGGGTGTTGGCTATAAAGCAGATAGAGGATCCATGACTAATTGATCCAGTGGACAACTGCTTTGTAAATACAGTTGTAGAGTACAATGATGACACACACACTTCTCTCTTTTATCTGTTGAAGCTGGATCATATGAACTTCATAAATCCCTTCTTTCACATCTTCTACTTATTTTCTCCTATTCCCACATTTCTCATCTCTCCATCCGCAAAGGGATTTTGCAAATGTTGTTTTTGTCTTGCCTCATTGTTTTGATGTAATTCTGTGGGTAGTTTTCTGCCACTTTTTCTCTGTGTGAGAACTTGTGAAAAGTATCATCTGTCTCTTTGCTGTCCCACATTGTGTCTCAGTCTGTCTCACGTCAGTTCTCAGTAATGGGATAAAGATGACTGGGGTCAGCTCCGCTCGAGAGGGACACAGTACAGGAGTCTTCTGGAGTCTGGAGCCACTCAGCTGAAGGGAGAGCTGAAAGCACAAAGCAGCTGGGTTTAAACACTCTCCTGGGCCCATATTCACTAAGTGTCTCAGAGTATCTGATCTGAAATCATTTTTAATTTGCTTTTAGATCCTAATATATGTATTTATATGGAGAGGTGGGACCTGGTCCTAGATCAGCACTCTGAGACTCTTTGTGAATACAGACCATGGTCTGTAGGCTGTCACTGAACCACTGAGACTGATCTCTTGTCTTATCTTTACCTAATTGCTCAGTGACTCTCTTCCACCCAAAAAGAAGGCTATAGATATATAGTCATGTCCCATATGGAGTATTGTAGTGTTTCCTCATCTGTACTGTGGTAATGGTGAGTCATGGAAAGGCAATGTGTCCTATTTTTTCTAAAACATGAACCCCAGTAACCCAGTGTTTATCAGTCCCAGTGCTATACACCTTCTCCCCCATCTCCTCTGTTCTTCCCTCCCTCCCTCCGTCTCCACTCCAGTCTCCCCTCCATCCCCCTCTTCCCCAGTCCCTGCTGAAAGCCAGCTGTGTTATGTCCAGATGTGGGCGTCTGGAGGGGCCAAGGGGGGTAGGCGGGCCTGGGGCTAGGACTGAGGAATGCCTGGAGTTGGAGCTGGCATGTGGGGTATGGGGAGTCTGGTTGGGGGGGAGGGGTTTAGGGGGAGTGTGTGTTGTGCGTGTGTGTGAATACAGATGTGTCTTTCCTCTGTTATCTCTCCAGGCATGACTGCATGTCCGGCACCGGGGTCATCCCCCCCCCTGTTAACCCAAATGAAATGTTGAATGTTTAGGTTTTGTGTGGCCTTTGGCACACATCAGGGGAGATGGTTGCTCAACACCCCCTACCCCTCTATGCTCTGGTCTGCCCTGGTGAATCAGGAATGGATCCCACAGCACAGACAGCTATGTGGTTTAGAGGTCTGTTTGCTAACCACACACAGGCTCTCTCTCACACACAATAGTGATGTAACAATACAGCTCTCAGAATACTGTGTAGGTTCTTCTAACCAGGAAGGGATCGATACACTGCTGCCCACTCATCGTTACCTAACTGTGGGAACCGCAGAGAGATGGATGGATGGAAGGATAGGAGTGAGAGAGAGAGTGATAGGTGGAAGGATAGGAGTGAGAGAGAGAGAGAGAGAGAGAGAGGGATAGGAGAGAGAGAGAGAGGGAGAGAGGAGAGAGAGAGGGATAGAGAGAGAGAGAGAGGGATAGGAGAGAGAGAGAGAGAGAGAGAGGGATAGGAGAGGAGAGAGAGAGGGATAGGAGGAGTGAGAGAGAGAGAGGGATAGGAGAGAGAGAGAGAGAGAGAGAGGGATAGGAGTGAGAGAGAGAGAGAGGGAAGGAGTGAGAGAGAGTGAGAGATGGAAGGATAGGGAGAGAGAGAGAGAGAGAGAGAGAGAGAGAGGGATAGGAGTGAGAGAGAGAGTGATGGATGGAAGGATAGGAGTGTGAGAGAGAGAGAGAGAGGAGGGATAGGAGTGAGAGAGAGGGATAGGAGTGAGAGAGAGAGATGGAAGGAGAGATGGAAGGATAGGAGTGAGAGAGAGGTGGAGGATGGAGGATAGAGAGAGAGAGATGGAAGGATAGGAGTGAGAGAGAGAGAGATGGAAGGATAGGAGAGAGAGGGAGATGGAAGGATAGGAGTGGAAGGATAGGAGTGAGAGAGAGAGAGAGAGAGAGAGAGGTGGAAGGATAGGAGTGAGAGAGAGGTGGAAGGATAGGAGAGAGGAGAGGAAGATAGGAGTGAGAGAGAGAGAGAGAGATGGAAGGATAGGAGTGAGAGAGAGAGATGAGAGATGGAAGGAGGAGAGATGGAAGGATAGGAGTGAGAGAGGGATAGGAGTGAGAGAGAGGTGGAAGGAAGGATAGAGAGGTGGAAGGATAGGAGAGAGAGATGGAAGGATAGGAGTGAGTGAGAGAGAGAGAGATGGAAGGATAGGAGTGAGAGAGCGAGTCAGAGAGAGATGGATGGAAGGATAGGAGTGAGAGAGAGGTGGAAGGATAGGAGTGAGAGAGAGATGGAAGGATAGGAGTGAGTGAGAGAGAGAGAGATGGAAGGATAGGAGTGAGAGAGCGAGTCAGAGAGAGATGGATGGAAGGATAGGAGTGAGAGAGCGAGTCAGAGAGAGAGAATATTGTTTGGTTGTAGTTGCCAGGTCTTTGTAATGAGATCTGATTTTATCAGATTTTTTTTAATACAACTAAAATAAGGGTTAAATACAAACATCCACCACACACACTCTTTTCCATACTTTCAACCTCTTAATTTCACCATCTCTCAACCTCCATCTCTGTTAAACCTCCAGTCCCAATGAAATCCTCCTCGCTGCCTCACAGCTGCTTACAGTAAAGCCAAACAGGGAGAGACATTGATCCTATATGTCATCAGCTCTGATCTTGGATCAGTTTCTCTGGATCCCATTGTCTCAGCCCACAGATGGAGCTTCGGGATCCGTGTGATTCCAGCCATCCCTTTCTTGATTGAACCTTTTACTGCAGTGGGCTAAATCAAAGTCACACAGAGTGTTTCTTGGTAGTCTTAAACCAATCTACTTTGAAACCAAAGTATACACCATGGTTATGGGCTTAAAGAAAGAAGACACCTGTACCATGTCAGATATAGTTTGCATCCCAATATTACACTTTATATACGTCACAGAAAACTGAAATATAATTAAACTGTTTCACATAAACACCAGATTTTCAGATGTAAAAAAAAGTGTATTAATTATGAAGTTATGAAAAATATGTATAACATTCCACCCGTGGGGCCACTAGAGGGCGATTTGGTCATTTGACTGCAGGAAAGGTCTGCGGGAATGTGGAGTGGGCTGGATCAGACAGGAATTACGCTTTCGGTATGGACTGGGATAGATGGAAATAATGCTTTGTATCCCTATGGGAGGGGGAGAGATGCTATGGATCTAGCCATCCCTCTATGGGTTCCTGGGAATGTGGAGTGGGCTGGATCAGATTGGAATCAGGCTTTGAATTCCTGTGTCGGGGTGTGGACTGGACTGGGATAAATTGGAATGATGTTTTGTACATGGACTGTGATAAATGGGATGGGAATAATGCTCTGTATCCCTATGGATGAGTGGGAATGCTATGGAATGCTACAGACACTCAGCTGCTTCCCGAACTCAGGGATTAACTCATGGGTTTGTGAGGCGTTCAGGTGACATGCATGAATTACATGGGTCCCAATGCAATCTGGATGGGAGGACATTGTGGACGCAGAGAGGAATTCAACCTAATTGATTCAACATGCTTTTCCAGACATATTTTTGGGAAGCACTGCCTGAAATTCATGGTGTCATATTATTGTGAAAGAAAGAATGCTTTGGTTAAAATTGAACCATGCTGGTTGGATTGTTGGATTGTAATTGTAAAGGTAAATTGTGATTTGGATTAACACATTAGTGATGTAGATGGTATCTAACCTCCTCGCTATCTCTCTCTCTATATATAAATACTTTCTCTCTCTTTCACCCACTCTTTCTTTTATTCTCCCACTATCTTCCTCTTGCTGTCTCTTTCACACACACACAATCTCTCTCTCTCTCTCTGTTACCATCAGTGTACATGCTGTTGGGCCTCATGTCTCTTTCTCCCTCTCAGTTACCATCAGTGTACATGCTGTTGGGCCTCATGTCTCTTTCTCCCTCTCAGTTACCATCAGTGTACATGCTGTTGGGCCTCATGTCTCTTTCTCTTTCTCAGTTATCATCAGTGTATATGTGTTGGGCCTCATTTTTCTTGGCAGGGGGTGTTGGTGCTCTCGCCTCTTACTCACACACACAAACCAGGGTTTCTGTCCCCAACAGTCATAGGACCGATGTTGTCATCTGGGGCCACCCCGGGGTGTGCTTGTGTCTCTTTGAGGCCACGTGTCACTCTCCCCTCCTCCCCCCGTCACCCAACACCCCTCAGAGGGCCCAGTCTGCCCCCCACCCACTCTAACACACACATGTGCGCACACACACACACCCCTGAGCCAGCAGAGGGGTGGCTGCTCCAAACTGATAACATGGGTGTGGAGCTGCCTGTGTGACACACATCACAACACTAGAACAGAGAGAGTAGAGGGAATGAAAGAGGCAGGGGAGAGAAAGTAGGTAGTAGAGAGACAATTAGAGAGGAGTTCAAATGAAGAGACATTGAAAATGAGAGAAAGTGAAAGAGTGAGATATTGAGGCCAAGAGAAAAATATGGAAAATTAGAGATATTGAGACAGAGAGAAACAGACAGAAAGAGAGAGATATTGAGACAGAGAGAAACAGACAGACAGAGAGAGATATTGAGACAGAAACAGACAGACAGACAGAGAGATAAGACAGAGAGAAACAGACAGAAAGAGAGATATTGAGACAGAGAGAAACAGACAGAAAGAGAGATATTAAGACAGAGAGAAACAGACAGAAAGAGAGAGATATTAAGACAGAGAGAAACAGACAGAAAGAGAGAGATATTAAGACAGAGAGAAACAGACAGAAAGAGAGAGATATTGAGACAGAGAGAAACAGACAGAAAGAGAGAGATATTGAGACAGAGAGAAACAGACAGAAAGAGAGAGATATTGAGACAGAGAGAAACAGACAGAAAGAGAGAGATATTGAGACAGAGAGAAACAGACAGACAGAGAGAGATATTGAGACAGAAACAGACAGAAAGAGAGAGATATTGAGACAGAGAGAAACAGACAGAAAGAGAGAGATATTGAGACAGAGAGAAACAGACAGAAAGAGAGAGATATTGAGACAGAGAAACAGACAGAAAGAGAGAGATATTGAGACAGAGAGAAACAGACAGAAAGAGAGAGATATTGAGACAGAGAGAAACAGACAGAAAGAGAGATATTGAGACAGAGAGAAACAGACAGAAAGAGAGAGATATTGAGACAGAGAGAAACAGACAGAAAGAGAGAGATATTAAGACAGAGAGAAACAGACAGAAAGAGAGAGATATTGAGACAGAGAGAAACAGACAGAAAGAGAGAGATATTGAGACAGAGAGAAACAGACAGAAAGACAAATGGATGGAAAGAAATCTAGGGTAAAGGTCTTAGCCAGCTGTTTGGATTCCTCACTCTGTTGGAAAACTAACAAAAGCAAAAACAGAAAATGAGTCAACCCAATATGTCTGTTTTCAGTTACATGATATTCATATCAAGGTCATCTCCATGCAGTCTGATGCTGAGGGATATATGATAGTTTACTAGTCTGGCACTGGTTTAGCTTGATTTACGAACAGAAATGCATGCAGTCTTTTAGCCCCCAACTGTAATCCACAATGAACTTGAAAACCCAGCCAGCATGCTTCTCATAGAAAGTGTGTGTGTGTGTGTGTGTGTGTGTGTGTGTGTGTGTGTGTGTCTAGAATGACAGGAAGATGACAATGTGTAAGTCACTGATTACATAGTGATACAACACCTTGTCTCTCTGTCCAGACTTGGTTGTTTTGTCAGTTTGTCAGTTACTGCCTTTGGATTGCTAGGAAATAAGGACCTCCAAACAAACCTCTTGTATTCAAGATGGCCGCTGTGTCTCAGATATCTATGGTAACACTGACTGGTCTAGTCAGACATAGAATGCACAGAAATGGACCGATTTTCAGAAACCGTCTGGATCAGTTTAGCCTTTTTGATCATAATGAATAAGATTATAGGAACAGGGGGGACCTGTTCCTAGATCATCACTCCTGAGACACTTTTTGAATACAAGCTCTGACATTGTTATTCCACAGGAAACTGAATGAACCCACCATTATGGTTAGCAATGGAATATTCCATCCCAGCATGCCAAGATTAGCTACTTAGCTTTGTTTTACATGGTCAAATCTGTTCAATGCTAAATCTATGGCTGTGTCTGAAAGGTTACTAGGGGCTCGATTCAATATGTAGCGCAGAAGATCAGTTATAGCGTGATTCACATTGAAAAGCAATGTTTCCGCGTTAGCGGAGATTGCATTCGCGGTGAAATGCTGCATTTGTCGGCTCAATCGGAAATTACCTTTAAAATTCAACTGTGCTACAATGCAGATGTTCTGTGCTACGGATTGAATCAAGCCCTAGCTGTCCTCCAATTGGCTTTAAGAGACATTGAGGACACAAATAAACGGGGCACAGGGTCATTATTAAGCAAATGGAAGAAAACAGAATGAAACGGTGATGTACTTTAACCAATGAGAAACGCTAATGTTTATTTTCTGTCGCAAAAAGTTTTTTAACATTTTCAGTCGCTGATCCTTATGAAGGCAACCCTGGTGTTATCTCCTAGCTGGGCCACAACAGCTGCTTTCTGCTCCTTTCCTCAGTCTGCTGTTCATTATCCTTTAGTTCTGTGTTGTAAAGAAGCACTGTGTAAACAACGTTTGATGGACTGATGCACTGTGGGACACGTGGATCCTCCTGGCTGGTTGTGATTGGTCACGGTGCAGACTTCCTGTCTGTCTGTCCGTCTGTCTCAGAGGGGTTTTAGAGGGCTGTGATCAGCATGGATTAGAGATGTTAGGATAACTCAAACCAGATGAGTTGCACTTACACCTGAGGAGAGAGAGAGGGAACTGGGGAGTGAGGGAGTGTGGAGGAAAGACGGAATGGAAGAGAGAGGGAGTGGAGTGATGGTGAAGTGAGAAAATTAAGTAGAGGGAGAATAACGGGGAAAGATAACTGAGGAGAGAGCGGGAATGCAGCAACATGGTCCAGTATTTCAGTGAGGTGGATCATATCTGCATGACTAACAGAGGATCTCTCTCTCTCTCATTGAGATATTTTAATGAACATGTCCTAATGGAGTTGAACGTGACTCCTACCCTGTACCTAGTTGCTCCCAGTTGATCCAACCATAGAGGGGTGTCCCTGACTCCCTGCCCTGTTGTCCCAGAAAGCCACCAAGCTAGAAAGAACATGTTAATTAGCTAGCGTGTGATGCTGGGCTGGGTTTCTATAGTCGTGTGTTCTGTTGTGCTTCAGCAGCCCTGTCTCCCAGATCACTGGGGATTGGAGCCTTTCAAAGCTGAACAGGTGACATGCTTTGACAAGAATAAGATGTGCTGCCAACACAATATTGTCTGGCGGTTGCCGGTTGGCCTGTCTGACCCGGTCTTGTTTTTGTGAACGTGATTGTTTTGCACAGAAATAAGATACAGTGTACTTGGAACCAGAGCCGTGTGTGTGTGTGTGTGTGTGTGTGTGTAGCGATAGTGGGCAATGCCATATCAGTTGTATTAGTCTGAAATCATTCACCTACTGCTGAACATTACACTCAACTAGTTCCTCTGACTCAGGCTGTTCACATGTTGACTAAAGTCAAAACCATGTGACAGTTTGGCTGAAGGTGTTTGGAGAATACATTACAACACACACTGTCTTTCTTTCCCTGCCAGCTATCCGTGTTAGTGAAAAACCCTTAGGACCTTCACAGAATGATAAGGTTCAGGAGAATATATCACTGTGGTGGTATAAATAATATAGTAACAACATAACCAATGACCATATCTGGAATCTAATGATAGAACCACTCATTCCCTCTTCTTCTTCTCTATTACTGCATGTTCTATTACTGCATGTTCTATTACTGCATGTTCTATTACTGCGTGTTCTATTACTGCAGGTTCTATTACTGCAGGTTCTATTACTGCAGGTTCTATTACTGCGTGTTCTATTACTGCAGGTTCTATTACTGCGTGTTCTATTACTGCGTGTTCTATTACTGCGTGTTCTATTACTGCATGTTCTATTACTGCATGTTCTATTACTGCGTGTTCTATTACTGCGTGTTCTATTACTGCGTGTTCTATTACTACATGTTCTATTACTGCGTGTTCTATTACTGCATGTTCTATTACTGCATGTTCTATTACTGCATGTTCTATTACTGCGTGTTCTATTACTGCGTGTTCTATTACTGCATGTTCTATTACTGCATGTTCTATTACTGCATGTTCTATTATGTTCTGCATGTTCTATTACTCGCATGCACTGCATGTTCTATGTTCTATTACTGCATGTTCTATTACTGCATGTTCTATTACTGCATGTTCTATTACTGCATGTTCTATTACTGCATGTTCTATTACTGCATGTTCTATTACTGCATGTTCTATCTATTACTGCATGTTCTATTACTGCATGTTCTAAATCAAATCAAAATCAAATCTCAAATTTATTTATATATTCATCAGCTGATATCTCATGTTCTATTACAGGTGTAGAAGCACGGTGGCTAGGAAAAACTCCCTAGAAAGGCCAAAACCTAGGAAGAAACCTAGAGAGGAACCAGGCTATGTTCTATTACTGCAGGTTCTATAACAGAACATGGCCATGATGTTCTATTACTGCATGTTCTATTACTGCATGTTCTATCACTGCATGTTCTATTACTGCATGTTCTATTACTGCATGTTCTATCACTGCATGTTCTATTACTGCATGTTCTATTACTGCATGTTCTATCGCTACATGTTCTATCTACATGTTCTATTACTGCATGTTCTATCACTGCATGTTCTATTACACGTGTTCTATTACGTGTTCGTGTGTTATTATCGCTACATGTTCTATTACTGCATGTTCTATCACTGCATGTTCTATCACTGCATGTTCTATCGCTGCATGTTCTATTACTGCATGTTCTATCACTGCATGTTCTATCGCTACATGTTCTATTTGAATTCATATGATTCAGGAAATAAATTGAAATTCCAGTTCAAGAATGGAAACATCCTCATCAAAAATAAATGGCACTTGGAATTTAAATTCTTCTCCTAATAAATTGGCTGGATTGAAATGGTACTGACCTCAACCCAACCCAGAGTTCAGAATGAGGTTCATTCAAGGCCAGTGCTCCATACAGAATACATCAGAGAACAGAGTTACAGAATACATCAGAGACAGTACCTCAGAGAACAGAGTATTCAGAGAACAGAGTACTACAGAATACATCAGAGAACAGTGAGTACTACAGAATACATCAGAGAACAGAGTACTACAGAATACATCAGAGAACAGAGTACTACAGAATACATCAGAGAACAGAGTACTACAGAATACATCAGAGAACAGAGTACTACAGAATACATCAGAGAACAGAGTACTACAGAATACATCAGAGAACAGAGTACTACAGACACTGGTTCCAAAGAAAGCACACTGCTGAACACATCACAATAAAACACTTATTACATTGTGTGAGGAGCTTCACACAGATACACACAGATACCTACGCAGATACACACAGATACATACGCAGATACACGACACACACACAGAAACACAATACAGATGAATTATATGTGAAGGTGGCTGCAGTGTGAAAATAATAGGTTGGACCCAATCCCAGGCTTTACAGTACAGCTGACAGCTGCTGATCTCTCACTACAACTGAAGGAGGAACAGTGTGACTGTGTCCATTATGGTTAGGGACAGGAGTTTTTCCTGACAATGCAATTACGACCGGATCTACATGATGTGCAGGCCTTTGTTTTATCCCAAGAGGTCAACACTCTTCCCACTAGAGCAGCCTTTCCTCTCTCTTGATCTTTCTCTCTGACCCCTAGCTCTCGCTTTATCCTCAGCCTCCCTGGTCTCTGTCTTATCTGTCTGCCTCACTCTCTCTCTGTCTCAATTCAAGGGGCTTTATTGGCATGGGAAAACAGGTTTACATTGCCAAAGCAAGTATAATAGATCATTTAAAAAAGTTAATTAATTTACAGTAAACTTTACACTTACAAAAGTTCCAAAAGAATAAAGACATTTCAAATGTCATATTATGTCTATACAGTATACAGTGTTGTAATGATGTGCAAATAGTTAAAGTACAAAGGAGAAAATAAATCAACATAAATATGGGTTGTATTTACTATGGTGTTTGTTCTTCACTGGTTGCCCTTTTCTTGTGGCAACAGATCACAAATCTTGCTGCTGTAATGGCACACTGTGGTATTTCACCCAATAGATATGGGAGTTTATCAAAAATGTGTTTTCAAATTCTTTGTGGGTCTATGTAATCTAAGGGAAATATGTGTCTAATATGGTCATACATTGGGCAGGAGGTTAGGAAGTGCAGCTCAGTTTCCACCTCATTTTGTGGGCATTGTGCACATAGCCTGTCTTCTCTTGAGAGCCTTTCTTAATAGCAAGTCAATGCTCACTGAGTCTGTACATAGTCAAAGATTTCCTTAAGTTTGGGTCAGTCACAGTGGACAGGTATTCTGCCACTGTGTACTCTCTGTTTAGGGTCAGTCACAGTGGTCAGGTATTCTGCCACTGTGTACTCTCTGTTTAGGGTCAGTCACAGTGGACAGGTATTCTGCCACTGTGTACTCTCTGTTTAGGGTCAGTCACAGTGGTCAGGTATTCTGCCACTGTGTACTCTCTGTTTAGGGTCAGTCACAGTGGACAGGTATCTGCCACTGTGTACTCTCTGTTTAGGGTCAGTCACAGTGGACAGGTATTCTGCCACTGTGTACTCTCTGTTTAGGGTCAGTCACAGTGGACAGGTATTCTGCCACTGTGTACTCTCTGTTTAGGGTCAGTCACAGTGGACAGGTATTCTGCCACTGTGTACTCTCTGTTTAGGTATTCTGGGGTCAGTATTCTGCCACTGTGTACTCTCTGTTTAGGGTCAGGACAGGTATTCTGCCACTGTGTACTCTCTGTTTAGGGTCAGTCACAGTGGACAGGTATTCTGCCACTGTGTACTCTCTGTTTAGGGTCAGTCACAGTGGTCAGGTATTCTGCCACTGTGTACTCTCTGTTTAGGGTCAGTCACAGTGGTCAGGTATTCTGCCACTGTGTACTCTCTGTTTAGGGTCAGTCACAGTGGTCAGGTATTCTGCCACTGTGTACTCTCTGTTTAGGGTTGTCACAGTGGTCAGGTATTCTGCCACTGTGTACTCTCTGTGGTTATTCTGCCACTGTGTACTCTCTGTTTAGGGTCAGTCACAGTGGACAGGTATTCTGCCACTGTGTACTCTCTGTTTCACAGTGGTCAGGTCTGTGTACTCTCAGGGTCAGTCACAGTGGACAGGTATTCTGCCACTGTGTCACAGTACAGGTATTCTGCCACTGTGTTTAGGGTCAGTCACAGTGGACAGGTATTCTGCCACTGTGTACTCTCTGTTTAGGGTCAGTCACAGTGGTCAGGTATTCTGCCACTGTGTACTCTCTGTTTAGGGTCAGTCACAGTGGTCAGGTATTCTGCCACTGTGTACTCTCTGTTTAGGCTCAGTCACAGTGGACAGGTATTCTTGTACTCTCTGTTTAGGCTCAGTCACAGTGGTCAGGTATTCTGCCACTGTGTACTCTCTGTTTAGGCTCAGTCACAGTGGTCAGGTATTCTGCCACTGTGTACTCTCTGTTTAGGGTCAGTCACAGTGGTCAGGTATTCTGCCACTGTGTACTCTCTGTTTAGGTCAGTCACAGTGGTCAGGTATTCTGCCACTGTGTACTCTCTGTTTAGGCTCAGTCACAGTGGTCAGGTATTCTGCCACTGTGTACTCTCTGTTTAGGCTCAGTCACAGTGGTCAGGTATTCTGCCACTGTGTACTCTCTGTTTAGGCTCAGTCACAGTGGTCAGGTATTCTGCCACTGTGTACTCTCTGTTTAGGCTCAGTCACAGTGGTCAGGTATTCTGCCACTGTGTACTCTCTGTTTAGGGTCAGTCACAGTGGTCAGGTATTCTGCCACTGTGTACTCTCTGTTTAGGCTCAGTCAGTCACAGTGGTCAGGTATTCTGCCACTGTGTACTCTCTGTTTAGGTCCAAATAGCATTCTAGTTGCTCTGTTTTTTTGTCAATTCTTTCCAATGTGTCAAGTAATGATCTTTTTGTCTTCTCATGATTTGGTTGGGTCTAATTGTGTTGCTGTCCTGGGGCTCTGTAGGGTGTGTTTGTGTTTGTGAACAGAGCCCCAGGACCAGCTTTCTTAGGGGACTCTTCTCCAGGTTCATCTCTCTGTAGGTGATGGCTTTGTTATGGAAGGTTTGAGAATCGTTTTCCTTTTAGGTGGTTGTAGAATAGAAAGTCTCTTTTCTGAATTTTGATAATAAGTGGTATCGGCCTCATTCTGCTCTGCATGCATTATTTGGTGTTTTACGTTGTACACTGAGGATATATTAGCCGAATTCTTCATGGAGTCTCAATTTGGTGTTTGTCCTATTTTTGTGAATTCTTGGTTGGGGACCAAACCCCAGACCTCACAACCATAAAGGGCAATGAATCCTATAACTGATTCAGGTATTTTTTAGCCAGATCCTAATTGGTATGTAACATTTTATGTTCCTTTTGATGGCATAGAATGCCCTTCTTGCCTTGTCTCTCAGCTCGTTCACAGCTTTGTGGAGGTTACCTGTGGCACTGATATTTATATCATTTTTTGTTTGCTTTATGGCAACGGTGTCTATATGGAATTTGTATTTGTGGTCCTGGAAACTGGACCTTTTCTGGAACACCACTATGTTTTCTCTATCTGATGATAAACCAGAGGAGGCCATGAAAACAGATCCCAGCATGCTTGTCCCAGTCTGCAGAACACACACACACAATTACCCTCAACTCACACACACACACACACACACCGCTGCCTCAGTAACACACACACACACACCGTTGCCTCAGTAACACAGGGGATTATTACGTAATACAGCCAGTGGGAAAAACAATTAGCTGCCTGACCTCTGTCTCTCCTTTCCTTTCTTCTTCTTCTCCTCTCTCTTTCTCTTTCTCCCTCCCCTCAGATTGAGCAATGGGAGAACTGTGTGTGACAGAAACACACACACATTCTCTATTTGAGGGCAGAACTTCTAAGCACAGAGTCTCAGGGACACAGCAATTGCGTTACTTCAGACTGACCTTACCAAACTATTTTCATTATGATGACTAGTTTTGTTTAGGCCCATGACTATAGTTACACATAATGTCATGTTATTGCATAGCCTCACAGATATGAATAGACTTTGTGTTGTGGTTCTCCTGTAATTACTTTTAACACCTAATGAGATTGTGTCTGATTTTAAAAACTCCTAACTGTTGACCTGTTGATGACCTCTTATCTGACCCTTTACCTGAGGGCCACGCCCCCAAGGTGAGACCCGGCGATGTCAGTTAAACTGGCCGTGTTGGTTACACTACTGTCACCATGACAATACCTTGTACTCATGACATCAGCAATGTGCTACTGCTGAGGGCACGTTCACTCTATGATGATTTGTTTGCCATGATGTCACTAGTGGTTGTAACGTGTTCTGTACTATTCTGTGCACTTAGTGTCTTTACAGAAAATGTTACAACCCTTTCTCCAGTTTTACTTGAGGAGGAATACTTGCCATGGAAAGTGCAATGACAAGCTTGACTTTCAGGAATAATCTTAGGAAAACTCATATTACATTTTTGGTATTTTTATGGCCTAAAGGTGAGTGTGCGAGGCGTCTGTGATTTATTTTTTCAATGCATGGTTTTGAATTATAATGACCTAACCGAAGCCGGAAGGGCGGGTTGTCCGCTTTGATGCCTCACTCAATTACAACGTATCTCACCTTTTTGAACTGGAAGAGGTAGCTAAGTGTTGAGGCTTTACCATACATGGTACATTAGACCAATTCATCCACTAATGGAAACACAACATCACTATGAGATATGGACTATCCTGCTAGCATACAGCCTGTCCTTTCCACCCGCCTCGCTCTGTCAGCCCGCCCGCTTCTGGGCTGTTTTCCACTTTAGTCGAATGTTTCCATATACAGTATGTGTGTCACAGGTGGCTATCATAGTAAAACCATGTGTTTGGTGGCTAGCCATTACTGACATGATGACTCCTTGGTCCCCAGTCCACCTGGCCATGCTGCTGCTCCAGCTCCACCTGACTGTTCTGTAAAACCATGAACATTTGTTTGATCTGTCCACCCGGCACAGCCAGAAGAGGATGGCCACCCCACACACCATTCCATTCAGTTTTTTCCGTGCTTTACACCTGCAGCCTGTTTGGGGTTTTACTGGGTTTCTGAGCCTAATGAAGGTGTTTAAATTTGATTTGTTTTCAGGACACACTGCATACACTAACCTTTAGGGCTCATAAGAAATGTGATCCTCTTCTCCAGAGGATATTGGGTTAGCATTAATCCCCTTATGGAAATCATACAGCTGAATACATCGATGACAACACACACACACACATTAGGGATTCCCCTACTAGGTTACAGATAAAGCATCACCACACGCACGCATGCACACACACACACACACACACACAGTCTTGTCAATAAAACTAACCTAACCCTAACATGGGGACTTAACCCCAAAATTCAGGACCATTCAATATCCTAGCTCCTTTTTCCTTACACCCTAAAACTAACCCTAACATTAACCCCGATAACCTAACCCTAAAACTAACCCTAACCCCAAAACTAACCCTAGCTCCTAACCCTAAACTAACCCTAGCTCCTAACCCTAACCCCAAAACTAACCCTAGCTCCTAACCCCAAAACTAAACTAACCCTAAAAACCCTAGCTCCTAACCCTAAAAAACTAGCCCTAACCCTAAAACTAACCCTAGCTCCTAACCCAAACCCCAAAACTAACCCTAGCTCCTAACCCTAAAACTAACCCTAACCCCAAAACTAGCTCCTAACCCTAGCTCCTAACCCTAGCTCCTAACCCTAAAACTAACCCTAAAACTAACCCTAGCTCCTAACCCTAAAACTAACCCTAGCTCCTAACCCTAAAACTAACCCTAGCTCCTAACCCTAACCCCAAAACTAATCCTAAAACTAAGCCCAGCTCCTAACCCTAACCCCAAAACTAACCCTAGCTTCTAACCCTAGCTCTTAACCGTAAACCTAATTCTAACCCTAACGCTAATTCTAACCTTAACCCCCTAGAAATAGCATTTGACCTTGTGGGGACCAACAAACTGTCCCCAGTTGGTCAAATTAGTTTACTATTCTTGTGGGGGACTTCTGGTTCTTCTTCTGGTCCCCACAAGTATAGTTAAACACGTCCACACACACACACTTATGATATACCACATTCACACACACATTCACTTCACACACACTGGCTGGCACAGTCCTGAGTAGTGATACTAGACAGAGAGTCAATGATCCTTGGTAGTGACAGGGTTAACAGTGGTCATGATCCAACTATCCCAGCAGTCTCTTAGTGAATAATTCAACAACAGCACTGATCTCATTTCATCAACCACAAACACACGTACACAGCCAGTGGTCACATTTGAGAAAACACACACACACATTGACACATGCTCCATCATAATCTTACACACACACACCACATACTGTACAGACACACACACGCTGTACAGACACACACTCAGGGCAGGTTGACGTTTATTGGGATGAGTCTTGTCCTTGAGGCAGGACTGGGGGCCTCATACAGAGACACACACATCACACAGGCAGGCAGGCAGGCAGGCAGGAAAGCATACCAGGGCCTAGTTCTGTTCTAATACCAGGGCCTAGGTCTGTTCTAATACCAGGGCCTAGGTCTGTTCTAATACCAGGGCCTAGTTCTGTTCTAATACCAGGGCATAGTTCTGTTCTAATACCAGGGCCTAGGGTAGGTCTGTTCTAATACCAGGGCCTAGGTCTGTTCTAATACCAGGGCCTAGTCTGTTCTCTGTTCTATTATAATACCAGGGCCTAGTTCTATTATAATACCAGGGCCTAGTTCTGTTCTAATACCAGGGCCTAGTTCTGTTCTAATACCAGGGCCTAGTTCTGTTCTAATACCAGGGCCTAGTTCTATTCTAATACCAGGGCCTAGTTCTGTTCTAATACCAGGGCCTAGTTCTGTTCTAATACCAGGGCCTAGTCTGTTCTAATACCAGGGCCTAGGTCTGTTCTAATACCAGGGCCTAGGTCTGTTCTAATACCAGGGCCTAGTCTATTATAATACCAGGGCCTAGTCTATTATAATACCAGGGCCTAGTTCTGTTCTAATACCAGGGCCTAGTCTATTATAATACCAGGGCCTAGTCTATTATAATACCAGGGCCTAGTTCTGTTCTAATACCAGGGCCTAGTTCTATTCTAATACCAGGACCTAGTTCTATCCTAATACCAGGGCCTTGAGTTCTTCCTGGTCAGGTCATGTGGTCAGGAAAAACTCCTGACCCTACTTACAGTGCAGTACAGTACTTATACTGTTTCCTGACAATGTGACTTGACCAGGAAAAGCCCTGCACTCAGCCTGACTATGTTGTATGGATATCATGAAGGTAGAAAACATTGTTTGGATTTTCCTTTAGGAATCATTAGAATTTATGCCTGTTTGTTTCCAATGGCCGTGTTCAGAACAGAAACGTAGCTCACACATATTGGAATGGGATTGGAGAATGTCATTCTGTACAGAGTTCCTAAACAGAACACTTGATTTTCCAAAACAAGGTTTGAGTTCTCACCCTGAAGTGATTTCCTGATTATAGGCTTGTTTGCCGACAGAAGGGAAAAAGCAAAAACTCGATTTTGTTCTGTTTCTCATCAAAATATCTAAAAGCCACTGACCCATTAGAGACTGACCCATTTAAAAAAAAATCATTCTAACATGGATCAAGTCTTTTCTACAGTGATAACGTTGGAATAGTCCATTTTTCCCTCATAAATAGGGGTGGAGGTTGAAAACTGCCTAACCCCACCTGAAAAAGAACTAATGAAACTACCACATGAACACTGGCTTTATATCCATCCATAATTACAGATATCATCATTAACCTAGATAGGAAATACCTCTTATTCTTGTTCCCAGTTGGCTCCAAAACTCCCACACTGTTGCCAAGTGGAGTTGGAGGAGTGAAGCCTGGAGGGCGGCCATATTTGGCAGTGTTGTGATTTATATTCTCTATCTCTGCTGGCTGTCAGCTCAACTAACCAGTCCTTCCACACCCGCCACAGGTGTGAGAGTGACTATAACTGAAAGATGTTGTAACACCAAGCTCAGTGCAGTACACCACATGTAACAACCACTTCTTTAATGTTTGTATAAGGTACATCGTCTCATAATGATCTTGTCATAACATACATCGTCTCATAATGATCGTGTCAAAGCATACATCGTCTCATAATGATCGTGTCATAACATACATCGTCTCATAATGATCGTGTCATAGCATACATCGTCTCATAATGATCGTGTCATAACATACATCGTCTCATAATGATCGTGTCATAACATACATCGTCTCATAATGATCGTGTCATAACATACATCGTCTCATAATGATCGTGTCATAACATACATCGTCTCATAATGATCGTGTCATAACATACATCGTCTCATAATGATCGTGTCATAACATACATCGTCTCATAATGATCGTGTCATAACATACATCATGTCATAACATTGATTATTTTCCTTTGTTTACTTCTCCTCTGTTTTTCCTCCTTTCCTTTAATATATGTTATCTTGCCCTTCAGAAACAGGAGAAAACAATCACAAGAACGGCTGTTGGTGTACTGACATTTGATCATTGCCATCTGGCTTGCAGAAACAGAGAAATCCCATTTAGATATCCAGTATTGTCAGAGTTGTTATGACCACTTGGATTGGACAGATCCTCAGAAGGCTTCTCATATCTTCCAAGTCCCTTCTTGTTAACTGATGCATTGTTTTTCCTCCAAGCCAATCACCACTCTTTAATAAGACGTCTCCAGTTTCGCTGCACCTCAGCCTAGATTGGCCCTCACAGATGGTGCTGGCTAAGGTAGAGCGAAGAGGGCCTTTGGCACAGAAAGAGGAAGACACACACACGTACATAGGGACGATGACATGGGCCACCCTCCAGGGGGTGATTAGTGCTGTGTGGACGGGCAGTCAGAGGTTGGCTTGGCAGGGACGACCGTCTCTCCTCTCTAATGTCTACCAGCAGGGCTGTTCACACTGTCTATCTTACTCTCAGACCTTCCAGAACTCACTCACTCTCGCTCTCTGTTTCAACTCTCTTGTTTCTTCTTTCATACACAACCTCTCTCTTTCTTCTCAACTTTTTCTCTCCATCTCTCTCTCTACCTCTCTCCCTCTTTCCTCTCTTTATATCCTCTCTTTCGCTCAATCTCTTTCTATGTGGATCCAGGACAGATCCCTGGGTGCTAATAGCTATGTGACCCTCTGTATTATTATTCCTCCTGGCCTTGCGGTCACTTCCAGCTTTTCTGCCAATAAGAATTAATTTGAATGAAATCAGTCTGAATCATTCCATTGTATTCCACATCAGGCCTGGGTGACTTTCTTAGGGCATCCTTCCCGGAACGCTGTTGGTTTAAGCAATTTTATGGAATTCTGTCCATGAAATGGGCCATGTTTTATATTTTGGTGTTGAGGAGAGAGATTTAGTAAGTATTAAAACAGATTTTCCCTCCCCTATTAGATATCTACCTCGTAATACTTCTAAAAGTGACATCATACATCTGCGTACTCCTTCCATCCCACACCCATCCCTCCCTCCTTGTCTCCCTCTATGCCCAGCGAATGGCCGACCATTGTTGTCGTCCCTCCATATGAGCCAACATAGTGCACCACACCCTGTGTGTCTGTCTGCTAAAAATACCTTGGCAGGACTGGATGTATTGTTTGATGACAGGCGATGTATAATGCAGATATTGTGTGATAGTACACACGCACACACACTGATAACGTGTGGCAGTTATGTGTTCTTCATTGGGTGTTTGAGGGATAGGGTCCCATATGGGGGTTAGCCCAGACCCCCTACACCCCCTTTACCACTCCTTATCACCCCACAGTGGAGGTGAGGTTACACCATGTCATTAATAACAATTACTCTGTCACCAGTGACACGTATTGTTAGTGAATGAACCTAGATGTCAGAAGTGTACGTACTGGTAGCGAATTCAGGTGCAGGAGAGCAGGGATTTGTAAACAGGCGCACACTTTATTTAGGCAAAAGTGCAAAACGCGCAAAACCGTCACAAGAATTATGTTTAACAATAAACATCTTCATGAAAAATACACACGTAACAAACAATAACACAATACACACGTAACAAACAATCTCACACAAAGACATGATGGGGAACAGGGGAATAAATACATGTAGATTGATTGGGGAATGAAAACCAGGTGTGCAGGGAACAAGACAAAACAAATGGATACATGAAAAATGGAGCGGCGATGGCTAGAAAGCCGGTAACGTTGATCACCGAACGCCGCCCGAACAAGGAGAGGAGCCGACTTCGGCTGAAGTCATGACACTAGATGCTCATTGTGACGTTTTACACAGATACTCAACACAACATGTACTCCGATTCCCATGTACAGTGTAGTCTACAGTCTTAGAAAAAGGTGCTATATAGAACCTAAAAGGGTTCTTCAGCTAGAACCGTTTTAGTTCCAGGTTCCTTTCCACCGAGGGCTCTACATCAAACACAAAAGGGTTCTACCTGGAACCAAAAAGGGTTATCCTGGAACCAAAAAGGGTTATCCTGGAACCAAAAAGGGTTATCCTATGGGGACAGCTGAAGAACTTGTTTGAAACCCTTTTATCTCAGATTGCATATCACTTTCCTGATAATCAGTTGTTATGTGTGGCTGTGGTTGAGGTGAGTGTTATGTGGTGTTGAGATGAGTTAGTTTTATACAAAGGGAAGGTCTTTGAGTTGGAGATTGTCTTTCTATACTTAAAGTCCAAATCATTGACATTACAACTATAGACTCCGTATAGAGCAGCTGCTGAGTGTTTTTTCCACTGATAGGCTAGCAGTGTTAAGGAGATTACAGGCCTACATACAGTATGGACATTCCTGTGGTGTGATAACTATTTGATTTCTTTGACAGTCATCTTACTGTAATAACATCAGGATGATCTGTCACGGAAGATTTCTCTCTCTGCTCATATGGCCTTAGTACATGTGCTGGTGTTGTACATACTATGTGTGGGTATCTTCAATCTGTTCTGCTTCTGACTCAAGTTAAACTGGATATACAGTAGATAGGTAGGGGTCGTATCTTCAATCTGTTCTGCTTCTCTGACTCAAGTTGAACTGGATATACAGTAGATAGGTAGGGGTCGTATCTTCAATCTGTTCTGCTTCTCTGACTCAAGTTGAACTGGATATACAGTAGATAGGTAGTCGTATCTTCAATCTGTTCTGCTTCTCTGACTCAAGTTGAACTGGATATACAGTAGATAGGTAGATAGGTAGGGGTCAGTAGATAGGTATCTTCAATCTGTTCTGCTTCTCTGACTCAAGTTCTATCTTCAATCTGTTCTGCTTCTCTGACTCAAGTTGAACTGGATATACAGTAGATAGGTAGGGGTATCTTCAATCTGTTCTGCTTTCTATCTTCAATCTGTTCTGCTTCTCTGACTCAAGTTGAACTGGATATACAGTAGATAGGTAGGGGTCGTATCTTCAATCTGTTCTGCTTCTCTGACTCAAGTTGAACTGGATATACAGTAGATAGGTAGGGGTCGTATCTTCAATCTGTTCTGCTTCTCTGACTCAAGTTGAACTGGATATACAGTAGATAGGTAGGGGTCGTATCTTCAATCTGTTCTGCTTCTCTGACTCAAGTTGAACTGGATATACAGTAGATAGGTAGGGGTTGGGATCAAGCAGAAGACACATTTCATTTCCCTGTGATAATGGACAACAAATTAAACACATTAGTGGTGTTTGTTTGGTAGAGAACACAAACAAGCAATAAAGACTATTGGAGGGATCCAAACTTCTTCCTTCTGCACTTACATCTGACAGGACTTCTTTGAGTACTTATAGTAGTACTTATAGTACTGTATATGACTCAACTGTAGATGATATTGTGTATCTTTCTCTCTGTTCACTACAGGAGGCTCTGGCCCATGTTAATGCCCATGCCCAGGTGGCGCGGACACCAGTGGACCCATCGGAGCTGTTCCCCAGGCTGTGCCACCTGGTGCGGGCCGAGACTGGCTACGGCTTCAACCTGCACAGTGAGAAGTCCCGGCCGGGCCAGTACATCCGCTCCCTGGACCCTGGGTCTCCAGCCGACCACGCCGGGCTCAGACCACAGGACAGACTCATAGAGGTGAGGAGAGAGGGGATGGGTGAAGGAGAGGAGAGTGGGATGGGTGGAGGAGGGGAGGATTGGTGTCGAAAGAGGGCAAGTGGTTAGAGACTGAAGAAGACTGGTGGGGGGGCTGTGGAGCTCCATGAAGGGGTTTATTTTTCATGAAGGTGAGGATAGGTGTGTGAGGAGGAGGCTGGGAAGAAGGGCTAGTCCAGGAGGAGAATAGAGGTGCAGGGGATTGGTGGGAGAAGGAGGAGGGAGTCTGATGTCTTCATAATCACGGAACTATGGACCAGTAGAGGCTTGGTTTGTAAACTTTAGACAAGTGGTGAGAGAGAAGGAGACAGGCTCCAATCAGCTAGTTTACATTGGTCCTAATGAGACCCTAATGAGGTGGGCTTTGAGAAATGGGGTTGGAACACCCTAATTAAGGGGGTTTATAGAACAGAGAAAGAGAGGGAGTGGGGTGATTGAACATAAGGGATACAGAGTGAGACCCCAAGAGGCATTTTACTCCCCTATGTACATGCAAATGTATGTGTGCTTGCTTGTGAATGTTTGTGCTTATCAGTGTGTGTACACAGGTGTGACCTCGTGTGGCAGAAGTCTCGATGCTCATCCTTCATGCGTGTGCAGGGCCACATGTGCCTGGTTTAACCCCTCTAACGATACCACTGCTATAACACGGCCTGGAGCCCAGCCTCATCTCACACATGTTTTAGTTGAGATTAAGGAGGACAGGCTGATAGGGGGAGAGGTTATTCAGTCTGAAAGCAGGATACAGACAAGAGAGAAACATATGAGGCCTGAATGTGTGGGAGAAGAAGGGATGGTGGGAAAGCAGAGGGTCAGAGATAGAGGGATAGAAGGAGACACAGGGGAGAAGCAGACGTGTGAAACATACTGATCCTGCTCACCATACACCCTCTCAATCAGACCCCCAGACACATTCCCATGAGCCCTGACCCCAGAGCAGTACATCAGGGCCTAACAAGGCCACACAGGGCCAAAACAGGGTCAGACAGGGCCAAATACAGGGTCAGGCAGGGCCAAATACAGGGTCAGACAGGGCGTAAAATACACTGCATCAAAAACACAGGGTCAAACAGAATCTAGCTTGGTTTAACTAAACCTAACCTGGCTCGTAGCGTTACCATGACGTTACCATGGCGTTGTGGTGAAAACACAAGGCTGGAAACAGTAAAAACAGTGTAATATGGCAGGCAGAGCAGTTGGATACAGTAGACCCCAACAGGGTCAAAGAGAGACTCACACACACATGAACGGCTATACCATTCCAGTCCTGCCCATACAGTACGAGTAACACGGACGGCTGTACACACCCTGGCACTAGAGGGAGGAGTTGCTTTCAATGCTTTGATGTGCCTCTGTCTGTCCAGCAACAGGAAACAGGGAGAGTGATCTGTAGCTATGGGAGCTAGCTTCCTGTGTCTGTTAGATGACAATAACAGGCCAGGTCACTCCCTGTCTATGTGCTGTATGGTCCAGAAATAGGTTTTATCATGTTTATATAGAGACTAAAGAGTCCCTGCCCTGCACCCGAAGACACACATCCAGAGACAGAGAGACCTCGATCTTCTGCACAGATTCTGTCAGACCTGGGCCCTGACAGTAAATCTCAGTAAGACAAAAATGATGGTGTTCCAAAAAAGGTCCAGTTCCTAATAAAGCCCCTTAAATTGAAATGTAATTGACAGAGATACCCTTCCCTGAACCTGAATACACACGCCCAGGGAGAGAGGCGGCAGGGTAGCCTAGTGGTTAGAGTGTTGGACTAGTAACCGAAAGGTTGCAAGTTCGAATCCCCGAGCTGACAAGGTACAAATCTGTCGTTCTGCCCCTGAACCCACTCTTCCTAGGCCGTCATTGAAAATAAGAATTTGTTCTTAACTGACTTGCCTAGTAAAATAAAGGTAAAAATTAAAAATTTAAAAGACAGATACCCTTCCCTGAATACACACGCCCAGGGAGAGAGACAGATATACCCTGCCCTGAACCTGAACCTGAATACACACACCCAGAGAGAGAGACAGAGATACCCTTCCCTGAACCTGAATACACACGCCCAGAGAGAGAGACAGAGATACCCTTCCCTGAACCTGAATACACACGCCCAGAGAGAGAGACAGAGATACCTTGCCCTGAACCTGAATACACACGCCCAGGGAGAGAGACAGAGATACCTTGCCCTGAACCTGAATACACACACGCCCAGGGAGAGAGAGACAGATACAGATGGCTACACAGGACAGTAAATACAATGGGCTCCATTGGGTTAATACAGGGTATAGTTCAATGCAGCACTGTAAGACATTCCACTGACTCCCCTCCCCACTGCTTAGATAAAGTAAGCTCTCAGAGAGGCCAAATACTTGAGACAATACAATACTGTCTGTCTCTACTGTGCTCTTCAATTCATAACAATAGAATCTCATTCTACGTCTATGCATTACCTTCCCCAATATGTCTGCAACCAGCTGTGACATTCCACCACATCATATTCAAGAAGGTATTTGTAGATCAAGAACCTGTATTGGTGTCCTCCTCTGAACACAACAGTTAAACGCCTTGGCCTTCTCCTTTCCTGTATGAATGGGGCTCAACAGTATCAGCTGTGTTTTGACAGGACCGAGTGAAAGGGATTTCTAATGAACACAGTCTGGGTGTACAGTTTCAGCTCAGAGTGGTTTGTCTATAGTCATTGAAACCCTGTCTGTGTTAGCTAGATTAGCGCTAAGTGAAGTTACTCCCTACCCACTGATTCAGGGTCCCTATAATCAGTGGTGGAAAAAGTACCCAATTGTCATACTTGAATAAAATTAAAGATACCTTGATAGAAAAAAAAATATTTTATTTTTATTTCACCTTTATTTAACCAGGTAGGCTAGTTGAGAACAAGTTCTCATTTGCAACTGCGATCTGGCCAAGATAAAGCATAGCAGTGTGAACAGACAACACAGAGATACACATGGAGTAAACAATTAACAAGTTAATAACACAGTACAAAAAAAAGAGTCTATATACACATTGTGTGCAAAAGGCATGAGGAGGTAGGCGAATAATTACAATTTTACAGATTAACACTAGAGTGATAAATGATCAGATGGTCATGTACAGGTAGAGATATAGGTGTGTAAAAGAGCAGAAAAGTAAATAAATAAAAACAGGATGGGGATGAGGTAGGTAAAAATGGGTGGGCTATTTACCGATAGACTGAAAGTCACCCAGTAAAATACTTGAGTTAAAGTTTTTTTAAACTATTTGGTTTTAAATATACTTAAGTATCAAAAGTAAATGTAATTGCTAAAATATACTTAGGTATCAAAAGTAAAAGTATAAATAATTTCACATTCCTTATATTAAGCAAACCAGATGGCACAAGTTTCTTGTTTTTAAATGTACGGATAACCAGGGGCACACTCCAACACTCAGACATAATTTACAAACGAAGCACGTGTGTTTAGTGAGTCCGCCCAGATCAGAGGCAGTAGGCATGACCAGGGATGCTCTCTTGATAAGTGCGTGGACCATTTTCCTGTCCTGCTAAGCATTGAAAATGTAATGACTACTTTTGGGTGTCAGGGAAAATGTATTAAGTAAAAGGTACATAATTTTTTTAGGACTACAGTGGAGGAAAATTTAAAGTTGTCAAAAATATAAATAGTAAAGTACAGATACACCAAAAAACTACTTAAGTAGTACTTTAAAGTATTTTTACTTAATTACACCATATATACAAAAGTATGTGGACAACTCTTCAAATTAGTGGATTTGGCTATTTTAGCCACACCCGTTGCTGACAGGTGTATAAAATCGAGCTCACCGCCATGAAATCTCCCTAGACAAACATTGGCAGCATCATAGGATGCCACCTTTCCAACAAGTCTGTTCGTCAAATTTCTGCCCTGCTAGAGCTGCCCCGCTCAACTGTAAGTGCTGTTAATGTAAAGTGGAAACGTCTAGGAGCAACGACAGCTCAGCCACGAAGTGGTGTGCCACATAAGCTCACAGAATGGGACCGCCGAGTGCTGAAGTGTGTGGTGCGTTAAAATCATCTATCACCGGTTGCAACACTCACTACTGAGTTCCAAACTGCCTCTGGAAGCATCAGCAGCACAACAACTGTTTGTCGGGAGCTTCATAAAAATGAGTTTCCATGGCCGAGCAGTCGCACACAAGCCTAAGATCACCATGAGCAATACCAAGCGTCAGCTGGAATGGTATAAAGCTTGGACTCTGGAGCAGTGGAAACGCGTTCTCTGGAGTGATGAATCATGCTTCGCCACCTGGCAGTCTGACGGATGAATCTGGGTTTGGCGGATGGCAGGAAAACACTACCTGCCCCAATGCATAGTGCCAACGGTAAAGTTTGGTGGAGGGGGAATAATGGTCTGGGGCAGTTTTTCATGGTTTGGGCTAGGCCCCTTATTCTAGATGATTCTGGGCTTCCAACTTTGTGGCAACAGTTTGGGGAAGGCCCTTTCCTGTTTCAGCATGGCAATGCCCCAGTGCATAAAGCGACGTCCGTACAGAAATGGTTTGTCAAGATCAGTGTGGAAGAACTTGACTGGCCTGTACAGAGCCCTGACCTCAACCCCACCGAACATCTTCGGGATGAATTGGAGTGCCGACTGGAAGCCAGGCCTAATCGACCAACATCAGTGTGCAACCTCACTAATGCTCTTGTGGCTGAATGGAAGCAAGTCCACACAGCAATGTTCCAACATCTAGTGGAAAGCCTTCCCAGAAGAGTGGAGGTTGTTATAGCAGCAAAGGGGGGACCAACTCCATATCAATGCGCATGATTTTGGAATGAGATGTTCAGTGAGCAGGTGTCCACATACTTTTGGTCATTTAGTGTACTTTACATCACTGCCTATAATCATATAGGTTAGGATCAGGAGTAGGCTGATCTGGTCCTAGATCTGGGGTCAAGGACTACTTTTACCTTATGCAGTTTCCCTATACAGGTCAGTGTCAGTAAACTGTAGTCAGTGAAGCCCTGTTTCACTCAGTCATTGGTTTGAATGCTGTGTCTGTTCGTTCTAGCTAGATTAGTGCTAAGTGGCTAGGTCACTGTACCTGCTGAAACTGCAGGCAGAGCCCCGGGGGTTTGGCCTAGGTAACCCCAGGCAGGTGTGTGGGCTCAGCGGTTGACTAGAGGATGATTATGTGTGTGTTATTCTCTGTGGCTAATGGAGGATGTCTCTGACCAAGCAACTGTGTGGCACGGTGCACTGCTTGGTCCATCTGTCAGCAGCTCATTAGCAAGGTGAAGACCCATTCTCTCTCTCACACACACACACACACACACACACACACACACACACAAAGGTAAACCAATGGAAACATTCCAGGGTGTACAACCTAAGCAAGCACTGACGATTATGATTGTACCTTGAAAACGACTGCTCTGTAAAGCATTCCAACAGCACTGTATTCCAATGAAAAACAGCTTTGGACCACTGGCACTACACTGACTGTTGTATTGTGTGGGAGTCGCCTAACGAACAAGGGCCCTATTAATTAGCTTGAGTGGGCTGGATTGTTTTGTTGGATTGTGAAGGATTGCTGCTGCTATGAAACATGACACAACACCTGCTCCCCTATCCCAACACAAAGGGGGCTTGTTCCTCCTCATGCACTAGGGCTGGTATGATGAGACGAATCTCTACCAATTAGTGTGTGATGACTCCACTGAGCCTATGTTCTGACACCTACTTTAATGGCGAGAGGGACAGAGACAGAGAGAGAGACAGAGCGAGAGGGATAGACAGAGAGGGAGACAGAGCGAGAGGGACAGAGACAGAGAGAGAGACAGAGAGGGATAGACAGAGAGAGAGACAGAGCGAGAGGGATAGACAGAGAGAGAGACAGAGCGAGAGGGACAGAGACAGAGAGACAGAGCGAGAGGGATAGACAGAGAGAGAGACAGAGCGAGAGGGATAGACAGAGAGAGAGACAGAGAATAGAGAGGGATAGACAGAGACTTCTCTTGGAGAGCGAGAGGGATAGACAGAGAGACAGAGCGAGGGGATAGCCATGCTGTTAGTGACAGACCAGAGGGATATCAGAGAGACAGAGCTGTTAGTGGATTAGACCAGTCTGGTATCTAGACAGTGCTGTTACAGTGGATTAGACCAGTCTGGACTAGCGAGAGGGATAGACAGAGTAGAGAGACAGAGCAGTCTGGTATCTAGAGAGAGACTGTTACAGTGGATAGACCAGTCTGGTATCTAGCGAGAGGGATAGACAGAGTAGACAGACCAGAGGGATATCAGAGAGACAGAGCAGTGGATTAGACCAGTCTGAGTATCTAGCGAGAGGGATAGACAGTGTAGAGACAGACCAGAGGGATATCTAGAGAGAGAGACAGAGCAGTGGATAGACAGTCTGGAGAGCGAGAGGGATAGACCAGACAGAGAGACAGAGCCAGTCTGGATAGACTAGAGAGAGACTGTTACAGAGGGATAGACCAGTCTGGTATCTAGAGCGAGAGGGATTACAGTGTATTAGACCAGTCTGGGATAGACAGAGAGACAGAGCGAGAGGGATAGACAGTCTGAGAGACAGAGCGAGAGGGATAGACAGAGTAGAGAGACAGAGCAGTCTGGATAGACAGAGCCGAGACAGAGCGAGAGGGATAGACCAGTCTGAGACTAGCCGAGAGGGATAGACAGAGTAGAGAGACAGAGCGAGTCTGGGATAGACAGTGTTGTTACAGTGAGATTAGACCAGTCTGGAGACAGAACGTGAGGGATTACAGAGAGGGACCAGTCTGAGAGAAAGAATAGATAGAGATGTCAGCACCATAACAGTTATCAGTGTATTAACTCTCTTTCATGCTCTTTCTTTTTTCTCTTTTTCTCTTTCACACAACTTCTCTTGGTTTTACACATTCTTTCCTCCCCTTTTTCCCTCCTCCTAGTCTCTCCCTAGCCTTAACAGGCACTAGACTTTTACATTTCCTATGTAATGTTAGTTATGAGAGAGTAGGGTATCTAGCCATGCTGTTAGTGTATTAGACCAGTCTGATATCTAGTCGTGCTGTTACAGTGTATTAGACCAGTCTGATATCTAGCCGTGCTGTTACAGTGTATTAGACCAGTCTGGTATCTAGCCGTGCTGTTACAGTGTATTAGACCAGTCTGGTATCTAGCCGTGCTGTTACAGTGTATTAGACCAGTCTGGTATCTAGCCGTGCTGTTACAGTGTATTAGACCAGTCTGGTATCTAGCTGCTGTTACAGTGTATTAGACCAGTCTGGTATCTAGCCGTGTTGTTACAGTGTATTAGACCAGTCTGATATCTAGCCGTGCTGTTACAGTGTATTAGACCAGTCTGGTATCTAGCCGTGCTGTTACAGTGTATTAGACCAGTCTGGTACCTAGCCGTGCTGTTACAGTGTATTAGTGTATTAGACCAGTCTGGTATCTAGCCGTGCTGTTACAGTGTATTAGACCAGTCTGGTATCTAGCTGTGTTGTTACAGTGTATTAGACCAGTCTGGTATCTAGCTGTGTTGTTACAGTGTATTAGACCAGTCTGGTATCTAGTCGTGCTGTTACAGTGTATTAGACCAGTCTGGTATCTAGCCGTGCTGTTACAGTGTATTAGACCAGTCTGGTATCTAGCTGTGTTGTTACAGTGTATTAGACCAGTCTGGTATCTAGCCGTGCTGTTACAGTGTATTAGACCAGTCTGGTATCTAGCCGTGCTGTTACAGTGTATTAGACCAGTCTGGTATCTAGTCGTGCTGTTACAGTGTATTAGACCAGTCTGGTATCTTGCCGTGCTGTTACAGTGTATTAGACCAGTCTGGTATCTAGCCGTGTTGTTACAGTGTATTAGACCAGTCTGGTATCTAGCCGTGCTGTTACAGTGTATTAGACCAGTCTGGTATATAGCCGTGCTGTTACAGTGTATTAGACCAGTCTGGTATCTAGCCGTGCTGTTACAGTGTATTAGACCAGTCTGGTATCTAGCCGTGCTGTTACAGTGTATTAGACCAGTCTGGTATCTAGCCGTGCTGTTACAGTGTATTAGACCAGTCTGGTATCTAGCCGTGCTGTTACAGTGTATTAGACCAGTCTGGTATCTAGCCGTGCTGTTACAGTGTATTAGACCAGTCTGTGTCACAACCAACTCCTACTGCCCTCACTTCATAAGCAGCAGCGTTACTGAATTTTAAAACAAAATCCCCCTCAGGACACTGATACCTGAAACCCACACTATTGGTTCAGCAGAAGCTAGGCATCAATATTTGATGGTGTACCAACGTTAAGGCAGGCAGCATCGTGCAAAGCTACAGTACTCGCTGAATAGAGTTAATGGAACACACAGGAGTCTGTGGAAAGTCACAGGGAGAAACTCTCCAACAGAAACTTGCTGATGTGTTAGTGACTGAGGTGGAGGTGTGAGTGCTTCTTCTTACCTTTCAGACACTCTCGCTCCCCTCACACACCCCCTCACTCTTTTCCAGCTGAATTCACAAGTTGCCGAACCAATAAAAGAGGGTTTACTGTGACCAAAGAGAGAGAGAAAGTGTTTGAAAAGGAAACAAATAAATGATGTTCTACTGTTAGAGCCCATTAGCTTACATGCTCGTTCCATCCTTGTTGTACTGGGGTATGGAATGTAAAGGTATTCTGTTCAGTTTGTACGTCATTGAGGAAGGAATGCAGAATATTCTCTCTATGTTGCAAAAATGTGTGTCTGATTCCTCACAGGTTTTGTCCTCACTCTTCATTGAGTCCGGTGGGAAATGATCGTTTTGGTGCATAGTACCCTCTACTGTTTGGATCACGTAACGGTTTGCGTATTCAGTTGATCCTTGTCTGAATAAATAAGTATTTTAGTTTAGGCTATACCATAGTTTTGGACAGTTGTGAATGTGTTCTCTAAAACGCTGGGTCAGGTAAAGAGAATGTTGTTGGATTGAGACTGGTGACCTGCTGCACTGGTCCAATGTGGACGAATCAGAAATCAACTGTAAGTCAACCAGTGTAAAGTCTGCACACCAGTAATGACAGACGACCGACCAACCAACATCACTAGTGTGCTTTTTTTAGAACTTGTTTTGGATACTTAGTTGTTCCTGTCTGAACCAGCAGCAGGATCTACAGTTCACTGTTTCTTTCCTACTGTATCCATATTCACAACCAGACAGCCTTGAACATCTGTCAGACATTGAAACATTGAGACAGTGACGAGGCCAGATCACAGAGTCAGACAACAGTATAGATGGAGACATCTAACATCACTCACCCATAACACCCTTTCTTCCCCTCTCTCTCCCTTCTCTCCTTTCAGGTGAATGGGGTGAACGTGGAGGGCATGCGTCATGCGGAGGTCGTGGCCTTCGTAAAGAGAGGAGGAGATGAGACCAGGCTCCTGGTGGTGGACCCTGACACAGACCATCACTTTAAGAAGATGGGCGTCACCCCATTGGCCAGCCACGTTAAAGGTAGGCCTACGCCCTTGTTTATCTGTAAAACAGAATATTTATTTCAAGTGTACTCTTATAAACCATGCCAAAGGCACAGTACAGCTCGGGTCAAGTCTCTAGTCTAATTGTACATCTACATTTTACAGTTGCATATTGAGAAGGCAGTAATGGTGTTGATGATCCTAATCTAGAGTGAAATGTTACGGTGTTGTTCATCAAAACCAGCATCAGATTACTGACCTCCAAATCTGAGCCTGTAATTCTGTGTGTTGGGTGAAGCTGCCCGTAGGGGGGGATCACTAATGGTTCAGGTTAGGATTGGGGGGGAGGAAAGGGTAGAGAAGCTGATCCTAGATCTGTACGTAGAGCCTGTAATTCTGGGTGTTGGGTGAAGCTGCCCGTAGGGGGGATCACTAATGGTTCAGGTTAGGATTGGGGGGGAGGAAAGGGTAGAGAAGCTGATCCTAGATCTGTACGTAGAGCGTAATTCTGACCCTTCTTTCCCAGACTTTGACGGTCCGTCCATATCCAACGGCTCCCCCAGTCCTCAGATCAACGGCAGCTTCACCAGCAGCTCCATCCAGTCACACCACTCTGACCTGAGCAGTCCAGACAACAGCCTGCAGGTGAGACGTGTGTGTGTGTGTGTGTGTGTGTGTACAAACATGCAATAAAGCGTGCAAGGTGTGTGTATGTGTGTCTGCATGCGTGTGTAGACTATATTGGAGTGTACAGTATATAACCTCTTGTTATTTCATATAACACATGTATCACATTAACACAGATATGATCAGAATTACACATCAGGGTTCTATTTCAATTCATTACATTCAGGAAGTAAACTGAGGTCTACCAATGTTACCATTCCCATATTTGACCAATTCCAAATCAGAGCAAATTAGAAGAATTGGAATTCCCGTTTACTTCCTGAATTGAAATTGAATTGAAATCGAATTGACCTCAATGCTGCCATGCGTGTGTATGTCAACCACACTATAACTACCAAGTAGTCTCTGATATTAATGTCTGTCTGTCTCTGTCTGTCTCTGTCTCTGTCTGTCTCTGTATCTAGCTGGGAGAGGACGAGGCCAGCCGTCTGATGGACCCGTTTGCTGAGATCGGCCTGCTCCTGAGTCCCACTGCGGCTGAGGCCAAAGAGAAGGCACACGCCAAGAGAGCCAAGAAGAGAGCCCCTCAGATGGACTGGGACAAAAAACACCAGCTCTTCAGCAACTTCTGAACTTTTCTGCCACCCAATGAGAGAAGCAGAAAGACTGTCGAATTTGACATTTCTGTAACTTACCTTCAACATTCCTACATTCCAACATTCCTAATATGCAGATAGAATGTTGTTCTTTGAGCGTTGGCCATCCAACACCCACTCCCCCCTGCTTCCAAAATGGACGGGATGGAATGATGGACATCTCATCCTTTACCCCTCCTTCAATCCTCCCTTCTTCCACCCTTCTCTATACCCTCATCCCACCCAGAGAGCTTGTCTGCTGGACTGGACTGGAATAAGAGACTCCAGCTTCTTTTGAATCCTCCCGTCATCATCAGTCTTTCCCTAAACCATCCAATGTCCCTCCTCTTTTACCACTAACTCCCACCTCCTCTTCTACCACTAACTCCCACCTCCTCTTCTACCACTAACTCCCACCTCCTCTTCTACCACTAACTCCCACCTCCTCTGAGGACTGCTCTGGAGAGAGGAGGCACTTATTTTTGGATTTAGAAAGTCGAAAAGCACCATGATAGGTGTTAGCCAGCCCAGCTATAAGGAGTATGGGGAATATGGACTATGTGAGAAGTTTGTGAACACTGTGACCTGATCTTAAACATTGGGGTTTGTTTTGACCCTGTAAGAGAAGGAACGTACGCCCAAAGATGGATAAAACTCTTCCTCCCATGATCCTCCTGTGATTTTATTGTGTGATCGATGCGCCTCAGACGACTCAAGGATTCACTCACCAGGAAAAGCACAAACTGGAGGCTGAATAGCATTGCTTCTGTATCATCTCTGTTTGTATTTGTATCACAGCATCTGTTTTCTCACAATGTCATAACATTTCCACTTTGCTCCCTATGTTGGATATGAACTGGTATTCATAGATGGTGTTAACAATGCATAGACAATCAAAAGCCTTACTCCACCCATCCCTCCCTCTCAATATGATAGCATTTAAGATACATTGACTAAATGCATGCATACATGCACACACACAAGCCCCCTATGATTCTCTAGCCTATAGGTCTGCTTCACTCATTCTAAGGCAGTTTTAGTTTATTTAAGGGACCCTTATCTTTATGACATCAATGACATCCTCTCCACTATTTCATATCCCAATGTCCCCGACATAGAAATAGAATTACAAGAATGGGAATTCCTCAATCAAGTTAAGAGTGAATAGAGCAAGCGTTGAGTTTTTTTACACTGCCTGTCTAGTACACCAGGGGTGCTAATAAGACACAGCAACATGAAGCCACTCCAGTACACTGCTCAGAGATGTATGAGGATTGGGACATGAATGTACCATAGCAGGAGAAGATAGTCTGGGGATGATATGACCACTTTAAAGATGTATGAGATCTATGTAACACCTTGTAACATTTACGTAAAGCCTGCAGGTATGTGTTATTACTAGTTATGAGTATCTATCATGCTTTACCTTTTATAAGCAAATATAATGCTATATTACTTGCTACAGTATGAGCATGTATAATGCTGTATTACTTATTATGAGCATGTATAATGCTGTATTACTTGTTATGAGCATCTCCATCTATGAGCCGAACACCTTTTATATGCAAAAGTATAGATACAAATAATGTATGAAATAACAAGATGGATATTGTACGGGATTGAAAGTGAGCCCAGCGTATCAAAGAAAGCTTACATCATTCAGTGTTGATGTGATGTTGTGGTACAGTGATGACAGACTGACATAGTGCTTGTATCAGCTACTCCAGACTGGGCTGTCTTTCTGTTTCACTTCAGAAGGGAAGGACACAGTTATTTTTGTACAACATGCCTGAATGCTGTGGATTGTGGATCGGCTGTGGTATCAGGGGCTTTGGTATGTGAGTATAGCCTGGTCGCAGATCTATTTGTGCGATATTGCCAACTCCTATGGTCATTATCAAGAGGCGTCACACAACAATAGCCATAGGAGTTGGTAAGACAGCACAAACTGATCTCGGACCAGGCTATTCTGAGCTATGGGGTTAGGGGCTCTGATCAGTGGGCCTGCCCAGTGGGGGCTGTGAAGGTGGTGGGGCAGTGGGGTGTGTGGGAGAGGCCTATCCTGGAGGTCAGACTCAGAGATGCTCTAATGAATGAGACCAGGGGAGCAACAGGACTTACAAGAGATTAGTCCTAGCATAGGATAGCATGGGGACAGCTGTCCTGCACACAGACACACCCCAGACCAAACCACTGTCACGCCTCATAGGGGGGTGAAGATCAAGTTTATCTTACTGTGTGTGTGTCATCCACTGTTACGGATAGTAATCTCAGGTCCCCCCGGTCGTTCATATTGTGGTAGGATCTACACAACGAGAACACTCCCCAGACCAAACCACTGCTACATCTCATACGGGGGTGAAGGGAGATAGAAGGGAAAGTTTGTCTCTGTGTCATCCATTGTTACTATTCACCCAGGGTCCGTGCTGATCTAGGATCAGTTTTGCCTTTTAGATCATAATTAATAAGATTATATGGACAGGAGGGACCTGATACTAGTTCAGCACTCCTACTCTGAGACGCTTTCTGAATACGGGCCCAGGTCCCCCTGGAGGTTCATATTGTGGTAGGGTCTGAAATGCGGGTCCCTGGTTGGGCTCGGTCTGAGGTACAGGCCAGGGTCAGCTGTGCTATGCGGCGCCGACACCACACTTAGGACAGAGAGAAATGTCTGATCTGTTTTCATATATTGCACAATTTATTTTTGTTAATACGCATATTGTCATTACTATTACTCATAATAGTACAGATAAAACAGTTTTTATTTCTCTGGTTTCCATTTGTGATCTAGCACCAATGTGTTTGCATAAGGGTTTTTACTATTGGTCCATATGATAAGCTGACCGTTAAACCCTGAGCAGAATGGTATATGACCCATGTATATTTACATTTTAGTCATTTGGCAGACGCTGTTATCCAAAGCAGCTTAAAGGAGCAATTTGGGGTTAAGTGCCTTGCTCAAAAGTTTGTTGACAGATTTTTCACCTAGTTGGTTTGGAGATTCCAACCAGTGACCTATCGGTTACTGGCCCAATGCTCTTAACCACTAGGCTACCTGCCTCCCTACAGTATATATACGGCAGGTTGTATTTTTTCAATAAAGTGTGACAATCTCCTTCTGGACTATATGACATCATCTCAGTGTCATCCCTTCTTCTTCTGTAAGTCTGTTGTCTTGTCTCTGATACTAGTGGGGGAGGGGGGGGGGGGTCATCTGTTCAATGAGCTAATCTTCCCACAGCTGTGATCCAGGAGTTCCCAGAGTTACTCCTCCTCTTCTATCTCAAGGTCTTCCCCCCTCTCTCTATCTCCCTCCCTCACTATTGTCCCAGTCCTCCCCTCTCTCTCTGTCCCCCTCGATCCCTAAGGATTATGTGAGTGTTGGCATACAGTTTCACTCTGTTTCCAGAATTCTCTCGTGCCTCCAGCTGCCATGAGTACTCAGGCCTGTTAGAGGTCACGCAGAGGTCCAGAGTGTGTGTTTTGGAGGAGTGTGTGTGTGTGTCTGGTTCCGCCGGTTGGGTTTCTTCACGTTGACATCCGTTTGGGCCAAACCCGGCGAGATTGACATTTCTTTTTCTTCTTTTTTTTTACCCCTTTTTCTCCCCAATTTCGTGGTTTCCAATTGTTAGTAGTTACTATCTCGTCTCATCGCTACAACTCCCGTACGGGCTGGGGAGAGACGAAGGTCGAAAGCCATGCGTGAGATTGACATTTCTACATTATATAGGCTACGCATCAGCCGCCTTCCTTCCGACCGGAGGCCTTACTTACTCCCCACAATGCAACACACTTGTGGTCTTCAAAGTTCCCATACAACTCCTCATCTCTAGCTTTAACCAAGCCTTGGTTGAATGAGACGATTTCGACGAATCAGCAGACTTCCCTAATAACGGGCCCTTCGGTACGCTCCATAACGGTGATGGAGGGCGGGATACACTGTACTTCAATGGGTCCCTTGACCCAGCCTGTACTCCTTGGAGCTAACCGCGTTTGAGACGGTGTACGGCGGCCAGGAGCAAAAACTCCCTATTAGTCTGGCCCAATGGAGAAACCCTGGGAGGACCAGGCTCCTTGGAGTGGCCATTCCTCTGAGGCTGTACTGAGTCAAGATAAGAAGATTTCACCAGTGGAACCCAACCCACTGGCGGCACCTTTTTCGGCTGTCAGGAGGTGCATCCTGTGTTACATAGCTCACGTCGCGACCTGCTTCACTTAGTTATCCGCTCAAGGTCGCACTTAATTGGGCATATATCTGTGTGCGTGTGTTCAGTCAAGTGTGAAAGAGTCTCATTATAGAATGTGTGTCCTTTATTGTCTGCTACGGTGCTTCAGCAGTCTGGCATTCAGAGCTTCCCAGCCTGTTTGTACTAGAGTCAGCAGTCTGGCATTCAGAGCTTCCCAGCCTGTTTGTACTAGACTCAGCAGTCTGGTTTTCAGAGCTTCCCAGCCTGTTTGTACTAGACTCAGCAGTCTGGCAATCAGAGCTTCCCAGCCTGTTTGTACTAGACTCAGCAGTCTGGCATTCAGAGCTTCCCAGCCTGTTTGTACTAGACTCAGCAGTCTGGCAATCAGAGCTTCCCAGCCTGTTTGTACTAGACTCAGCAGTCTGGCATTCAGAGCTTCCCAGCCTGTTTGTACTAGACTCAGCAGTCTGGCATTCAGAGCTTCCCAGCCTGTTTGTACTAGACTCAGCAGTCTGGCAATCAGAGCTTCCCAGCCTGTTTGTACTAGACTCAGCAGTCTGGCATTCAGAGCTTCCCAGCCTGTTTGTACTAGACTCAGCAGTCTGGCATTCAGAGCTTCCCAGCCTGTTTGTACTAGACTCAGCAGTCTGGCATTCAGAGCTTCCCAGCCTGTTTGTACTAGACTCAGCAGTCTGGCATTCAGAGCTTCCCTGCCTGTTTGTACTAGACTCAGCAGTCTGGTTTTCAGAGCTCCCCAGCCTGTTTGTACTAGACTCAGTAGTCTGGCATTCAGAGCTTCCCAGCCTGTTTGTACTAGACTCAGCAGTCTGGCATTCAGAGCTTCCCAGCCTGTTTGTACTAGACTCAGCAGTCTGGCAATCAGAGCTTCCCAGCCTGTTTGTACTAGACTCAGCAGTCTGGCATTCAGAGCTTCCCAGCCTGTTTGTACTAGACTCAGCAGTCTGGCATTCAGAGCTTCCCAGCCTGTTTGTACTAGACTCAGCAGTCTGGCATTCAGAGCTTCCCAGCCTGTTTGTACTAGACTCAGCAGTCTGGCATTCAGAGCTTCCCAGCCTGTTTGTACTAGACTCAGCAGTCTGGCATTCAGAGCTTCCCAGCCTGTTTGTACTAGACTCAGCAGTCTGGCATTCAGAGCTTCCCAGCCTGTTTGTACTAGATTCAGCAGTCTGGCATTCAGAGCTTCCCAGCCTGTTTGTACTAGACTCAGCAGTCTGGCATTCAGAGCTTCCCAGCCTGTTTGTACTAGACTCAGCAGTCTGGCATTCAGAGCTTCCCAGCCTGTTTGTACTAGACTCAGCAGTCTGGCATTCAGAGCTTCCCAGCCTGTTTGTACTAGATTCAGCAGTCTGGCATTCAGAGCTTCCCAGCCTGTTTGTACTAGACTCAGCAGTCTGGCATTCAGAGCTTCCCAGCCTGTTTGTACTAGACTCAGCAGTCTGGCATTCAGAGCTTCCCAGCCTGTTTGTACTAGATTCAGCAGTCTGGCATTCAGAGCTTCCCAGCCTGTTCAGCCTGTTTGTACTAGACTCAGCAGTCTGGCATTCAGAGCTTCCCAGCCTGTTTGTACTAGACTCAGCAGTCTGGCATTCAGAGCTTCCCAGCCTGTTTGTACTAGATTCAGCAGTCTGGCATTCAGAGCTTCCCAGCCTGTTTGTACTAGACTCAGCAGTCTGGCATTCAGAGCTTCCCAGCCTGTTTGTACTAGACTCAGCAGTCTGGCATTCAGAGCTTCCCAGCCTGTTTGACTAGACTCAGCAGTCTGGTTTTCAGAGCTTCCCAGCCTGTTTGTACTAGACTCAGCAGTCTGGCATTCAGAGCTTCCCAGCCTGTTTGTACTAGACTCAGCAGTCTGGCATTCAGAGCTTCCCAGCCTGTTTGTACTAGACTCAGCAGTCTGGCATTCAGAGCTTCCCAGCCTGTTTGTACTAGACTCAGCAGTCTGGCATTCAGAGCTTCCCAGCCTGTTTGTACTAGACTCAGCAGTCTGGCATTCAGAGCTTCCCAGCCTGTTTGTACTAGACTCAGCAGTCTGGCATTCAGAGCTTCCCAGCCTGTTTGTACTAGACTCAGCAGTCTGGCATTCAGAGCTTCCCAGCCTGTTTGTACTAGATTCAGCAGTCTGGCATTCAGAGCTTCCCAGCCTGTTTGTACTAGACTCAGCAGTCTGGCATTCAGAGCTTCCCAGCCACTAGACTCAGCAGTCTGGCATTCAGAGCTTCCCAGCCTGTTTGTACTAGACTCAGCAGTCTGGCATTCAGAGCTTCCCAGCCTGTTTGTACTAGACTCAGCAGTCTGGCATTCAGAGCTTCCCAGCCTGTTTGTACTAGACTCAGCAGTCTGGCATTCAGAGCTTCCCAGCCTGTTTGTACTAGACTCAGCAGTCTGGCATTCAGAGCTTCCCAGCCTGTTTGTACTAGACTCAGCAGTCTGGCATTCAGAGCTTCCCAGCCTGTTTGTACTAGATTCAGCAGTCTGGCATTCAGAGCTTCCCAGCCTGTTTGTACTAGACTCAGCAGTCTGGCATTCAGAGCTTCCCAGCCTGTTTGTACTAGACTCAGCAGTCTGGCATTCAGAGCTTCCCAGCCTGTTTGTACTAGACTCAGCAGTCTGGTTTTCAGAGCTTCCCAGTGTACTAGACTCAGCAGTCTGGCATTCAGATCTTCCCAGCCTGTTTGTACTAGATTCAGCAGTCTGGCATTCAGAGCATTCCCAGCCACTAGACTCAGCAGTCTGGCATTCAGAGTTCCCAGCCTGTTTGTACTAGACTCAGCAGTCTGGCATTCAGAGCTTCCCAGCCTGTTTGAAGACTCAGCAGTCTGGCATTCAAAGCTTCCCAGCCTGTTTGTACTAGACTCAGCAGTCTGGCATTCAGAGCTTCCCAGCCTGTTTGTACTAGATTCAGCAGTCTGGCATTCAGAGCTTCCCAGCCTGTTTGTACTAGACTCAGCAGTCTGGCATTCAGAGCTTCCCAGCCTGTTTGTACTAGACTCAGCAGTCTGGCATTCAGAGCTTCCCAGCCTGTTTGTACTAGACTCAGCAGTCTGGTTTTCAGAGCTTCCCAGCCTGTTTGTACTAGACAGCAGTCTGGCATTCAGAGCTTCCCAGCCTGTTTGTACTAGACTCAGCAGAGACACTGACTGGTGCCTAGTGTCTGTGTGTCCTCCTACGCTTTCCCAGAAAGCCAGTCATGCATAGGTCAGAGGTCTGCGACTGGTCAAGTTAACGGTCAGACAATGAGAACACAGTGATGACATGGTTACATGGGTCGTATTCATTAGGGCGCACAGTAGCAGAATATTTTGAAATTGTCATTTAGCAGACACGCTTATCCAGAGTGACTTACAGAAGCAATTAGAGTTAAGTGCCTTGCTCAAGGGCACATCAACAGGCTGGGTTTAGCGACCTTTTGGTTAATTGCCCAGTGCTCTTAACCGCTGGGTTACCTGCTGCCCCTCCATTTGGTGCCTAGTGAATACGGCCCTGTGGTGGGAGCACAGTGATGACATGTACACATACCTATTGTGTCATTGTTCAGGTCTGTCTGAAATGGATAGAGGTGGTGAGGTCTTTCCAGAGTCAGGTCACCAAATATTCACGTGCGCTGTCTAATGATTACTAAAATGTTATGTTGCTTTGTAAATCCTAACCTCAAGAAATAGGCAGCATTTTCAAACATCCCTATATCAGCAGAACCATCGGAGTTACAGACATTGAAACCACCAGAAATCACTAAAAAGACATTCTCTGGCATACAGTTAGGCTTCTCCATTTATTCAGTCTGTACACTAACTGTAAAACTATAAAAGGAACTGTTTCAGAAAGACAACAATACACATTCAGTTAGCTAGGTGGAGCAACGGCAACAGTGCAAACTAGGCTGTGTGTGTGTGTGTTACAGCATGCATGCTTGCCTGTCTGCCAACAGTGTGTGTGTGTGTGTGTACAGGCATGTTTAGCCGGTCACCCAGTGCCATACCTGGTCTTTGTGGTAATGTGATGCCACACAGGCAAATTGTTTAGACCTCTTCTATTCAGTCTGGACAAGTTCAAACAGGCATGCAATTTTAGCCGGATAAAGGATCCACAGGTGATCATTTCTATTCAGTCTGTCTATACAGGCATGTTTAGCCTCTCCTATTCAGTCTGTCCATGTCTATGCAGGCATGTTTAGCCTCTCCTATTCAGTCTGTCTATACAGGCATGTTTAAACTCTCCTATTCAGTCTGTCTATACAGGCATGTTTAGCCTCTCCTATTCAGTCTGTCCATGTCTATACAGGCATGTTTAGCCTCTCCTATTCAGTCTGTCCATGTCTATACAGGCATGTTTAGCCTCTCCTATTCAGTCTGTCCTTGTCTATGCAGGCATGTTTAGCCTCTCCTATTCAGTCAGTCCTTGTCTATACAGGCATGTTTAGCCTCTCCTATTCAGTCTGTCTATACAGGCATGTTTAGCCTCTCCTATTCAGTCTGTCTATACAGGCATGTTTAGCCTCTCCTATTCAGTCTGTCTATACAGGCATGTTTAGCCTCTCCTATTCAGTCTGTCTATACAGGCATGTTTAGCCTCTCCTATTCAGTCTGTCCATGTCTATACAGGCATGTTTAGCCTCTCCTATTCAGTCTGTCTATACAGGCATGTTTAGCCTCTCCTATTCAGTCTGTCTATACAGGCATGTTTAGCCTCTCCTATTCAGTCTGTCTATACAGGCATGTTTAGCCTCTCCTATTCAGTCAGTCCTTGTCTATACAGGCATGTTTAGCCTCTCCTATTCAGTCTGTCTATACAGGCATGTTTAGCCTCTCCTATTCAGTCAGTCCTTGTCTATGCAGGCATGTTTAAACTCTCATTGTTGTTGGGTTTGATGGGGTATTGCGCTCTCTTTCCGTGTGTCTGTCTGTCTTTTTCTTTCTCTCTGCCTCTGTGCTCTCACTCTCTCTCTCTCTCTTCAAGAACATCTCTCTCCCGACTTGCTCACTCTTTGCCTCTCTCTATTTCTCTCTCTCCCCCATTCCTCCATTTATCCCTCCCTTCCTCCATCCCTCCCTCCCTCCCTCCCTCCCTCCCTCCCTCCCTCCCTCCCTCCCTTCCTCTCCTGCCCTGCCCAGGTTGGAGTAGGGCCCCAGTAGGGCAGCTGTGCCCAAGAGGAGAAACCGGAGCCGAGCCACGGAAGCACACGGGTAGAGGAGGGGGAGAGTAAGGGGGGAAGAGGAGGCGGGAGTCTCCGTAGCCATGGTGACTGTGTGTTTTTGTTAGCGGTGCGTGAGTCAGCCGAGCGATGAGTCACAGTCAGGAGGAAACACACACAGAGGCACTACAGACACACTCACATGCACTCCCACTCACTGTGGAGCCAAACAAGGACAACTACACTAACATGCACACAGAGAGAGTAGAAGGAGAGAGAGGAGAGTAGAGAAGGAGAAAGGAGCATGAATGAAGAGAAGGAGAGGGAATAAGTCAATCTGACTATGAAAAAGAAAGAGCTGAACGATTAAAAAGACAGACATGCAGAGAGAAATACAAAATAAGGGAGTAGAGAGAAGAGAGAAAGAGAGAGTGGAACCACAAGCAGACAAATGTGGATGGAGAGGGAGAGGTTGGAAGAGGGCACATACCTCTTCCCAGGGGCACACTTTATGAGGGAGTCAGGGTGGAAATGAACACACCCTGTTAGTGCACACCTTGGCTTAGCTGACTAATCCTACAGTTGACTTAAGGCAGTGATTCCCAACTCCAGTCCTCCAGTACCCCCAACAGTGCACATTTGTTTGTAGCCTCAGACAAGCACACCTGATCCATCTTGTCAACTAATCATCAAGCCCTCAACGAGTTGAATCAGGTGAGTTTGTCCGAGGCTACAACAAAAATGTGTACTGTTGGGGATACTGGAGGACTGGAGTTGGGAAACGCTGCCTTTAGGGATTGTCCTATATGCCTACACATATACAGTTCCCTCCTGAATTATTGGCACCCTAGGTAAATATTAACAAAAATGGCTGTGAAAAAATGTCATTGTTTGTCAGCTTGATCTTACACTCAAAATATAATATGCATCTAACCTTTGCTTAAAGAAAAATATATATATATTTTTAAACTTTATTCAAAAACATGCATGTCACAGTTACTGACACCCCTAGAAATGATTATGAACAAAATCTAATTGATGTATATTCCAATCAAGATTTTACTTTTTAAAGTTTATCTGATTCTATGGGAACTCTCAAGTGGTCATCCATGACTTCCTGTTTCACTGGGGAATAAATATGCGGTGACACACAGAGTAAACTCCCTTAGTCATCCTTCAACATTGGAAAGGCCAGAGAACACACAAATGAAATGATACAAAAGGTTGCTGACCTTCACAAATCAGGCAATGCCTATAAAAAGATAGCTACACACCTGAAAATACCCATCTCCACTATTAGGGCAATAATTAAGAAATGTTAAACAACTGGAGCTGTGATGAACCTGCCTGGAAGAGAACACAAGTGTGTTTTGCCAACACGAACAGTGAGAAGGATGGTTCATATTTGGAGAATTGCAGAAGTTGGTTACATCTTGGGGTCACCAAGTCTCCAAAACTACAATTAGACGCCACCTACATGCCATCAAAGTTATTAGGAAGAGTTGTCAGAAGAAAGCCTCTGCTGTCACCAAACCACAAGCGTAAGCGCCTGGAGTTTGTTAAATCTCATTGGAACTTTGATTGGAACCAGGTTCTATGGTCTGATGAGACTAAAATAGAGTGTTTTGGCAACAAACACCAGAGGTGGGTTTGGTGTAAAGATCCATGGTCATGCAGAAAAGAACCTCATCCCCACTGTGAAGTATGGTGGTGGATAAGTGATGTTGTGGGGCTGTTTTACTTCCAAAGGCCCTGGAAACCTTGTTAGGACACCTGGCATCATGGACTCTTCAAGTACCAGGAGATTTTAGGCCAAAACCTGTCTGCCTCTACCAGGAGGCTAAAACTGTGTCATCGCTGGATCTTCCAGCAGGACAACGATCCAACACATACCTCCAAATCCACATTAAAATGGTTCACTGACCATAGAATCAAGATTTTGCAATGCCATCCCAGTCCCCTGACCTAAACCCCATTGAATACCTGTGGGGTGAGCTGAAGAGGAGAGTCCACAAGCAAGGACCAAGGACTCTGAATACCTGGTCTCAAATACCTTCCTATGTGTTCTCCCACCTCATCTAACATTATAGGAGATGACTCAGAGCTGTTATCTTGGCAGAGGGTGGGTGTGTTCTCCCACCTCATCTAACGTTATAGGAAATTACTCAGAGCTGTTATCTTGGCAGAGGCTGGGTGTGTTCTCCCACCTCGTCTAACATTATAGGAGACGACTTAGAGCTGTTATCTTGGCAGAGGGAGGGTGTGTTCTCCCACCTCGTCTAACATTATAGATGACTCAGAGCTGTTATCTTGGCAAAGGGAGGGTGTGTTCTCCCACCTCGTCTAACATTATAGATGATTCATAGCTGTTATCTTGGCAGAGGGTGGGTGTGTTCTCCCACCTCATCTAACATTATAGGAGATGATTCAGAACTGTTATCTTGGCAGAGGGAGGGTGTGTTCTCCCACCTCATCTAACGTTATAGGAGATGATTCAGAACTGTTATCTTGGCAGAGGGTGGGTGTGTTCTCCCACCTCATCTCATTATAGGAAATGACTCAGAGCTGTTATCTTGGCAGAGGTCTTCTCCCACCTCATCTAAGATGATTCAGAACTGTTATCTTGGCAGAGGGTGGGTGTGTTCTCCCACCTCATCTAACATTATAGGAAATGATTCAGAACTGTTATCTTGGCAGAGGGTGGGTGTGTTCTCCCACCTCGTCTAACATTATAGGAGATGATACAGAACTGTAATCTTGGAAGAGGGAGGGTGTGTTCTCCCACCTCATCTAACGTTATAGGAGATGATTCAGAACTGTTATCTTGGCAGAGGGAGGGTGTGTTCTCCCACCTCATCTAACGTTATAGGAAATGACTCAGAGCTGTTATCTTGGCAGAGGGAGGGTTCACAGTACTACATGTACTAAATGCAGGGGTGGTAATCATTATGACATTTGTTTTCGAATAAAATAATGATTTTTTAAAACTAAATTAAAGGTTCAATGCAAATTATATTTTGAGTTTAAGATCAACCTGATAAACAACAATTACATGTATTTTTTCACAGTGTTTTTTGTTCATATTTACCTATCCCAATCTCTATAATAGAGTGGTATCTGCTTTTGTAATCATATAGGCATTGTTTCATTCTAGTTAGGGATAGTCCTACACCTACACACCAAGAGATGAACACCATCATCTCTATAACAGACAGGTTTCTGCTTTTATCCTATAGACCCATCAAACTCAACTCTGGACCTCCAAGGCAGTTCCACTCCTTATTTTCATTGTTCCCCTCTAATCAGGGACTGATTTAGACCTGGGACACCAGGTGTGTGCAATGAATTATCAGGTATAACAGGAAACCAGACGGCTCCAGCCCTCATAGTTAAGAGTTGAATGCCCCTGCTGTATAGACAGTGCTTCATCATATAGACAGTCCCACGCCTACACACCTATACAGAGATGTACACCATAATCTATGTAATAGATCTTTTAAACGTTCTACTCTATGAAGGGCTGTGTGGTAAGAGTGGTAGAGTTAAAGAGAGGCATTAGACACTGTCATTTTTATGTCCTTGGTTCTTTTTGGATGTGTTTCTTTTCCCACGGCGTGTTGTTTGAACAGAGGAGCCCGGAGCGTGCACACACACACACACACACACACACACACACACACATAAACATCTTCATCTCTTGTGTTTATTCTGAAGGGCTTGTGTAGGCTAAGGTTTATACATAGGGCCTATGGAGAGCAGAGCTGGTCTGACGAGACAGAGTTGAATGTGTGTTTTGGCTGCTGTACCTCTGGAAGAGTGGCTCAGTACATACATCTCAGGGGGAAAGAGAGTGTTTCACACGTCTATGAGAGAGAGTGGAGATTGTGATGGAGGCCACACGGTACTACCATTTAATACATTTCATCTATTATACACACACGGTACATGAGCCCCTAGGCTTGGGAAGTATACCGTATACAGGGGTATTTTGAAAATCAGACAGTATGATTTTAAGTACTGTTTTTTTTTCTTCACAAAAATGTAATTTAGCCACATGGTGTTAGCTTACAAAGACCACATGGTATGCTAGTTTACCAAGAGCACATAGTATGTTAGTTTACAAAGAGCACATGGTGTTAGTTTACAAAGAGCACATGGTATGTTAGTTTACCAAGACCACATGGTGTTAGTTTACAAAGAGCACATGGTATGTTAGTTTACAAAGAGCACATGGTGTTAGTTTACAAAGAGCACATGGTATGTTAGTTTACAAAGAGCACATGGTGTTAGTTTACAAAGAGCACATGGTATGTTAGTTTACAAAGAGCACATGGTATGTTAGTTTACAAAGAGCACATGGTATGTTAGCTTACAAAGAGCACATGGTATGTTAGTTTACAAAGAGCACATGGTGTTAGTTTACAAAGTTAGTTTACAAAGAGCACATGGTGTTAGTTTACAAAGAGCACATGGTATGTTAGTTTACAAAGAGCACATGGTGTTAGTTTACAAAGAGCACATGGTATGTTAGTTTACAAAGAGCACATGGTATGTTAGTTTACAAAGAGCACATGGTATGTTAGTTTACAAAGAGCACATGGTATGTTAGTTTACAAAGAGCACATGGTATGTTAGTTTACAAAGAGCACATGGTGTTAGTTTACAAAGAGCACATGGTATGTTAGTTTACAAAGACCACATGGTGTTAGTTTACAAAGAGCACATGGTATGTTAGTTTACAAAGAGCACATGGTATGTTAGTTTACCAAGACCACATGGTGTTAGTTTACAAAGAGCACATGGTATGTTAGTTTACAAAGACCACATGGTGTTAGTTTACAAAGAGCACATGGTATGTTAGTTTACAAAGACCACATGGTGTTAGTTTACAAAGAGCACATGGTATGTTAGTTTACAAAGAGCACATGGTATGTTAGTTTACAAAGAGCACATGGTATGTTAGTTTACAAAGAGCACATGGTATGTTAGTTTACAAAGAGCACATGGTATGTTAGTAGTAGAGCACATGGTATGCTAGTTTACCAAGACCACATGGTGTTAGTTTACAAAGACCACATGGTATGTTAGTTTACAAAGACCACATGGTGTTAGTTTACAAAGAGCACATGGTATGTTAGTTTACAAAGACCACATGGTGTTAGTTTACAAAGAGCACATGGTGTTAGTTTACAAAGAGCACATGGTGTTAGTTTACAAAGAGCACATGGTGTTAGTTTACAAAGAGCACATGGTGTTAGTTTACAAAGAGCACATGGTATGTTAGTTTACAAAGACCACATGGTATGTTAGTTTACAAAGACCACATGGTATGTTAGTTTACAAAGAGCACATGGTATGTTAGTTTACAAAGAGCACATGGTGTTAGTTTACAAAGAGCACATGGTATGTTAGTTTACAAAGAGCACATGGTGTTAGTTTACAAAGAGCACATGGTATGTTAGTTTACAAAGACCACATGGTATGTTAGTTTACAAAGAGCACATGGTGTTAGTTTACAAAGAGCACATGGTATGTTAGTTTACAAAGAGCACATGGTGTTAGTTTACAAAGAGCACATGGAGCAAACGGACTGATGATCCCCCATTGAGCAGCAGAAAGTTGATCAAGTTACACGTGAGATTCTCTTGTAATGTTTGCCAGCTAACTACAGAGCCTTCAGAAAGGATTCACTCCTCATTAACTTTCCCCACATGTTGTTGTGTTACAGTCTGAATTTAAAATAGATTACATTGAGATGTTGTGTCACTGGCCTACACAAAATACCCCATAATATCAAAGTGGAATTGTTTTTTACTAATTATTTTAATATGAAAAGCTGAAATGCCTAACTAAGTTCAGGAATAAGAATGTGCTTAACAAGTCACGTAAGTTGCATGGACTCTCTGTGTGCAATAATAGTGTTTATGACTACCTCCTCTCTGTACCCCACACATACAATTATCTGTAAGGTCCCTCAGTCGAGCAGTGAATTTCAAACACAGATTCCACAACCACAAAGACCAGGGATGTTTTCCAATGCCTTGTGAAAAAGTGCACCTATTGGTAGATGGGTAAAACAAAACAAAAATTGACATTGAATATTCCTTTGAGCAGGGTGAAGTTATTAATTCAACTTTGGATGGTGTAGCAATACACCCAGTCACTACAAAGATGCAGGCAGATACAGAAAGAAAAGAAGGAAGCCTGTAAATAATACAAATATTCCAAAACATGCATTGGAATAAGGCACTAAAGTCAAACTGAAGAAAATGTGGCAAAGTAATTAACTTTAAGTCCCCCTTTGTTTTTACACTGCTGCTACTCGCTGTTTATTATCTATGCATAGTCACCTTACCCATACCTACATGTACAAATGTAACCCCGCACATTGCTGCTACTCGCTGTTTATTATCTATGCATAGTCACCTTACCCATACCTACATGTACCAATGTAACCCCGCACATTGCTGCTACTCGCTGTTTATTATCTATGCATAGTCACCTTACCCATACCTACATGTACCAATGTAACCCCGCACATTGCTGCTACTCGCTGTTTATTATCTATGCATAGTACCCATACCCAAATGACCTTGACTAACCTGTAACCCCGCACATGCATAGTCACCATACCTACATGTACAAATGACCTTGACTAACCTGTAACCCCGCACATTGCTGCTACTCGCTGTTTATTATCTATGCATAGTCACCTTACCCATACCTACATGTACAAATGACTAACCCCCGCACATTGCTGCTACTCGCTGTTTATTATCTATGCATAGTCACCTTACCCATACCTACATGTACAAATGACCAATGTAACCCCGCACATTGCTGCTACTCGCTGTTTATTATCTATGCATAGTCACCTTACCCATACCTACATGTACAAAATGTAACCTGTAACCCCGCACATTGCTGCTAACGCTGTTTATTATCTATGCATAGTGCTACCCATACCTACATGTACCAATTAACCTGCACACATTGCTGCTACTCGCTGTTTATTATCTATGCATAGTCACCCTACCCATACCTGTACAAATGACCTAACCTGTAACCCCGCACATTGCTGCTACTCGCTGTTTATTATCTATGCATAGTCACCTTACCCATACCTACATGTACCATGTACCTGTAACCCCGCACATGACTGTTTATTATCTATGCATAGACCTAACCTGTAACCCCGCACATTGCTGCTACTCGCTGTTTATTATCTATGCATAGTCACCTTACCCATACCTACATGTACAAATGACCTTGACTAACCTGTAACCCCGCACATTGCTGCTACTCGCTGTTTATTATCTATGCATAGTCACCTTACCCATACCTACATGTACAAAATGACTAACCCCGCACATTGCTGCTACTCGCTGTTTATATCTATGCATAGTCACCCTACCCATACCTACATGTACAAATGACCTTGACTAATGTAACCCCGCACATTGCTGCTACTCGCTGTTTATTATCTATGCATAGTCACCTTAACCCATTGCCTACTCGCTGTTTATTATCCTGTAACCCCTGCACATTGCTGCTACTCGCTGTTTATTATCTATGCATAGTCACCTTACCCATACCTACCAAATGTACTAACCATGTAACATGTACAAATGACCTTGACTAACCACATTGCTGCTACTCGCTGTTTATTATCTATGCATAGTCACCCTACCCATACCTACATGTACAAATGACCTTGACTAACCTGTAACCCCGCACATTGCTGCTACTCGCTGTTTATTATCTATGCATAGTCACCTTACCCATACCTACATGTACAAATGACCTTGACTAACCTGTAACCCTGCACATTGCTGCTACTCGCTGTTTATTATCTATGCATAGTCACCTTACCCATACCTACATGTACAAATGACCTTGACTAACCTGTAACCCCGCACATTGCTGCTACTCGCTGTTTATTATCTATGCATAGTCACCTTACCCATACCTACATGTACCAATGACCTTGACTAACCTGTAACCCCGCACATTGCTGCTACTCGCTGTTTATTATCTATGCATAGTCACCTTACCCATACCTACATGTACAAATGACCTTGACTAACCTGTAACCCTGCACATTGCTGCTACTCGCTGTTTATTATCTATGCATAGTCACCTTACCCATACCTACATGTACCAATGTAACCCCGCACATTGCTGCTACTCGCTGTTTATTATCTATGCATAGTCACCTTACCCATACCTACATGTACAAATGTAACCCCGCACATTGCTGCTACTCGCTGTTTATTATCTATGCATAGTCACCTTACCCATACCTACATGTACCAATGTAACTCCGCACATTGCTGCTACTCGCTGTTTATTATCTATGCATAGTCACCTTACCCATACCTACATGTACCAATGACCTTGACTAACCTGTAACCCCGCACATTGCTGCTACCGCTGTTTATTATCTATGCATAGTCACCTACCCATACCCAAATACCTACATGTACAAATGACCTTGACTAACCTGTAACCCCGCACATTGCTGCTACTCGCTGTTTATTATCTATGCATAGTCACCTTACCCATACCTACATGTACAAATGACCTTGACTAACCTGTAACCCTGCACATTGCTGCTACTCGCTGTTTATTATCTATGCATAGTCACCTTACCCATACCTACATGTTTATTATCTATGCAAATGACCTACATGACTAACCTGTAACCCCGCACATTGCTGCTACTCGCTGTTTATTATCTATGCATAGTCACCTTACCCATACCTACATGTACAAATGACCTTGACTAACCTGTAACCCCGCACATTGCTGCTACTCGCTGTTTATTATCTATGCATAGTCACCTTACCCATACCTACATGTACAAATGACCTTGACTAACCTGTAACCCCGCACATTGCTGCTACTCGCTGTTTATTATCTATGCATAGTCACCTTACCCATACCTACATGTACAAATGACCTTGACTAACCTGTAACCCCGCACATTGCTGCTACTCGCTGTTTATTATCTATGCATAGTCACCCTACCTACCCATACCTACATGTACAAATGACCTTGACTAACCTGTAACCCCGCACATTGCTGCTACTCGCTGTTTATTATCTATGCATAGTCACCTTACCCATACCTACATGTACAAATGACCTTGACTAACCTGTAACCCCGCACATTGCTGCTACTCGCTGTTTATTATCTATGCATAGTCACCTTACCCATACCTACATGTACAAATGACCTTGACTAACCTGTAACCCTGCACATTGCTGCTACTCGCTGTTTATTATCTATGCATAGTCACCTTACCCATACCTACATGTACAAATGACCTTGACTAACCTGTAACCCCGCACATTGCTGCTACTCGCTGTTTATTATCTATGCTGTTTATTATCTATGCATAGTCACCTTACCCATACCTACATGTACAAATGACCTTGACTAACCTGTAACCCCGCACATTGCTGCTACTCGCTGTTTATTATCTATGCATAGTCACCTTACCCATACCTACATGTACAAATGATCTTGACCCTAACCTGTAACCCCGCACATTGCTGCTACTCGCTGTTTATTATCTATGCATAGTCACCTTACCCATACCTACATGTACAAATGACCTTGACTAACCTGTAACCCTGCACATTGCTGCTACTCGCTGTTTATTATCTATGCATAGTCACCTTACCCATACCTACATGTACAAATGACCTTGACTAACCTGTAACCCGCACATTGCTGCTACTCGCTGTTTATTATCTATGCATAGTCACCTTACCCATACCTACATGTACAAATGACCTTGACTAACCTGTAACCCCCGCACATTGCTGCTACTCGCTGTTTATTATCTATGCATAGTCACCTTACCCATACCTACATGTACCAAATGACCTTGACTAACCTGTAACCCCGCACATTGCTG
>NW_024609309.1:0-67500 GCF_018296145.1 Oncorhynchus tshawytscha
CCCTAACCCTGCTCTATATACATACTGGAGGTAACAGCCCTAACCCTGCTCTATACATACTGGAGGTAACCCTAACCCTGCTCTATATACATACTAGGAGGTAACAACCTAACCCTGCTCTATATACATACTGGAGGTAACAACCCTAACCCTGCTCTATATACATACTGGGGTAACAACCCTAACCCTGCTCTATATACATACTGGGTAACAACCTAACCCTGCTCTATATACATACTGGAGGTAACAACCCTAACCCTGCTCTATATATACATACTGGAGGTAACAACCTAACCTGCTCTATATACATACTGGAGAGAACAGCCTAACCCTGCTCTATATACATACTGGAGTAACAACCCTAACCCTGCTCTATATACATACTGAGGAACAACCTAACCCTGCTCTATATACATACTGGGTAACAACCCTAACCCTGCTCTATATACACACCGGAGGTAACAACCCTAACCCTGCTCTATATACATACTGGAGGTAACAACCCTAACCCTGCTCTATATATACATCCTGGAGGTAACAACCTAACCCTGCTCTATATACATACTGGAGAGTAACAACCCTAACCCTGCTCTATATACATACTGGAGGGTAACAACCCTAACCCTGCTCTATATACATACTGGAGGTAACAACCCTAACCCTGCTCTATATACATACTGGAGGTAACAACCCTAACCCTGCTCTATATACATACTGGAGGTAACAACCTAACCCTGCTCTATATACATACTGGAGGTAACAACCCTAACCCTGCTCTATATACATACTGGAGGTAACAACCCTAACCCTGCTCTATATACATACTGGAGGTAACAACCCTAACCCTGCTCTATATACATACTGGAGGTAACAACCCTAACCCTGCTCTATATACATACTGGAGGTAACAACCCTAACCCTGCTCTATATACATACTGGAGGTAACAACCCTAACCCTGCTCTATATACATACTGGAGGTAACAACCCTAACCCTGCTCTATATACATACTGGAGGTAACTCTATATACACCCTAACCCTGCTCTATATACATACTGGAGGTAACAACCCTAACCCTGCTCTATATACATACTGGAGGTAACAACCCTAACCCTGCTCTATATACATACTGGAGGTAACAACCCTAACCCTGCTCTATATACATACTGGAGGTAACAACCCTAACCCTGCTCTATATACATACTGGAGGTAACAACCCTAACCCTGCTCTATATACATACTGGAGGTAACAGCCCTAACCCTGCTCTATATACATACTGGAGGTAACAACCCTAACCCTGCTCTATATACATACTGGAGGTAACCCTAACCCTGCTCTATATACATACTGAGGTAACCCTGCTCTATATACATACTGGAGGTAACAACCCTAACCCTGCTCTATATACATACTGGAGGTAACAACCCTAACCCTGCTCTATATACATACTGGAGGTAACAACCTAACCCTGCTCTATATACATACTGGAGGTAACAACCCTAACCCTGCTCTATATACATACTGGAGGTAACAACCCTAACCCTGCTCTATATACATACTGGAGGTAACAACCCTAACCCTGCTCTATATACATACTGAGGTAACAACCCTAACCCTGCTCTATATACATACTGGAGGTAACAACCCTAACCCTGCTCTATATACATACTGGAGGTAACAACCCTAACCCTGCTCTATATACATACTGGAGGTAACAACCCTAACCCTGCTCTATATACATACTGGAGGTAACAACCCTAACCCTGCTCTATATACATACTGGAGGTAACAACCCTAACCCTGCTCTATATACATACTGGAGGTAACAACCCTAACCCTGCTCTATATACATACTGGAGGTAACAACCCTAACCCTGCTCTATATACATACTGGAGGTAACAACCCTAACCCTGCTCTATATACATACTGGAGGTAACAACCCTAACCCTGCTCTATATACATACTGGAGGTAACAACCCTAACCCTGCTCTATATACATACTGGAGGTAACAACCCTAACCCTGCTCTATATACATACTGGAGGTAACAACCCTAACCCTGCTCTATATACATACTGGAGGTAACAACCCTAACCCTGCTCTATATACATACTGGAGGTAACAACCCTAACCCTGCTCTATATACATACTGGAGGTAACAACCCTAACCCTGCTCTATATACATACTGGAGGTAACAACCCTAACCCTGCTCTATATACATACTGGAGGTAACAACCCTAACCCTGCTCTATATACATACTGGAGGTAACAACCCTAACCCTGCTCTATATACATACTGAGGTAACAACCCTAACCCTGCTCTATATACATACTGGAGGTAACAACCCTAACCCTGCTCTATATACATACTGGAGGTAACAACCCTAACCCTGCTCTATATACATACTGGAGGTAACAACCCTAACCCTGCTCTATATACATACTGGAGGTAACAACCCTAACCCTGCTCTATATACATACTGGAGGTAACAACCCTAACCCTGCTCTATATACATACTGGAGGTAACAACCCTAACCCTGCTCTATATACATAACCCTGGAGGTAACAACCCTAACCCTGCTCTATATACATACTGGAGGTAACAACCCTAACCCTGCTCTATATACATACTGGAGGTAACAACCCTAACCCTGCTCTATATACATACTGGAGGTAACAACCCTAACCCTGCTCTATATACATACTGGAGGTAACAACCCTAACCCTGCTCTATATACATACTGGAGGTAACAACCCTAACCCTGCTCTATATACATACTGAGGTAACAACCCTAACCCTGCTCTATATACATACTGGAGGTAACAACCCTAACCCTGCTCTATATACATACTGGAGGTAACAACCCTAACCCTGCTCTATATACATACTGGAGGTAACAACCCTAACCCTGCTCTATATACATACTGAGGTAACAACCCTAACCCTGGAGGTAACAACCCTAACCCTGCTCTATATACATACTGGAGGTAACAACCCTAACCCTGCTCTATATACATACTGGAGGTAACAACCCTAACCCTGCTCTATATACATACTGGAGGTAACAACCCTAACCCTGCTCTATATACATACTGGAGGTAACAACCCTAACCCTGCTCTATATACATACTGGAGGTAACAACCCTAACCCTGCTCTATATACATCCTGGCTCTATATACATACTGGAGGTAACAACCCTAACCCTGCTCTATATACATATGGAGGTAACAACCCTAATGCTCTATATACATACTGGAGGTAACAACCCTAACCCTGCTCTATATACATACAGGTAACAACCCTAACCCTGCTCTATATACATACTGGAGGTAACAACCCTAACCCTGCTCTATATACATACTGGAGGTAACAACCCTAACCCTGCTCTATATACATACTGGAGGTAACAACCCTAACCCTGCTCTATATACATACTGGAGGTAACAACCCTAACCCTGCTCTATATACATACTGGAGGTAACAACCCTAACCCTGCTCTATATACATACTGGAGGTAACAACCCTAACCCTGCTCTATATACATACTGGAGGTAACAACCCTAACCCTGCTCTATATACATACTGGAGGTAACAACCCTAACCCTGCTCTATATACATACTGGAGGTAACAACCCTAACCCTGCTCTATATACATACTGGAGGTAACAACCCTAACCCTGCTCTATATACATACTGGAGGTAACAACCCTAACCCTGCTCTATATACATACTGGAGGTAACAACCCTAACCCTGCTCTATATACATACTGGAGGTAACAACCCTAACCCTGCTCTATATACATACTGGAGGTAACAACCCTAACCCTGCTCTATATACATACTGGAGGTAACAACCCTAACCCTGCTCTATATACATACTGGAGGTAACAACCCTAACCCTGCTCTATATACATACTGGAGGTAACAACCCTAACCCTGCTCTATATACATCCTGGTACTGGAGGTAACAACCCTAACCCTGCTCTATATACATACTGAGGTAACAACCCTAACCCTGCTCTATATACATACTGGAGGTAACAACCCTAACCCTGCTCTATATACATACTGGAGGTAACAACCCTAACCCTGCTCTATATACATACTGGAGGTAACAACCCTAACCCTGCTCTATATACATACTGGAGGTAACAACCCTAACCCTGCTCTATATACATACTGGAGGTAACAACCCTAACCCTGCTCTATATACATACTGGAGGTAACAACCCTAACCCTGCTCTATATACATACTGGAGGTAACAACCCTAACCCTGCTCTATATACATACTGGAGGTAACAACCCTAACCCTGCTCTATATACATACTGGAGGTAACAACCCTAACCCTGCTCTATATACATACTGGAGGTAACAACCCTAACCCTGCTCTATATACATACTGGAGGTAACAACCCTAACCCTGCTCTATATACATACTGGAGGTAACAACCCTAACCCTGCTCTATATACATACTGGAGGTAACAACCCTAACCCTGCTCTATATACATACTGGAGGTAACAACCCTAACCCTGCTCTATATACATACTGGAGGTAACAACCCTAACCCTGCTCTATATACATACTGGAGGTAACAACCCTAACCCTGCTCTATATACATACTGGAGGTAACAACCCTAACCCTGCTCTCATATATACATACTGGAGGTAACAACCCTAACCCTGCTCTATATACATACTGGAGGTAACAACCCTAACCCTGCTCTATATACATACTGGAGGTAACAACCCTAACCCTGCTCTATATACATACTGGAGGTAACAACCCTAACCCTGCTCTATATACATCTATATACACCCTAACCCTGGTACTGGAGGTAACAACCCTAACCCTGCTCTATATACATACTGAGGTAACAACCCTAACCCTGCTCTATATACATACTGGAGGTAACAACCCTAACCCTGCTCTATATACATACTGGAGGTAACAACCCTAACCCTGCTCTATATACATACTGGAGGTAACAACCCTAACCCTGCTCTATATACATCCTGGTACTGGAGGTAACAACCCTAACCCTGCTCTATATACATACTGGAGGTAACAACCCTAACCCTGCTCTATATACATACTGGAGGTAACAACCCTAACCCTGCTCTATATACATACTGGAGGTAACAACCCTAACCCTGCTCTATATACATACTGGAGGTAACAACCCTAACCCTGCTCTATATACATACTGGTACTGGAGGTAACAACCCTAACCCTGCTCTATATACATACTGGGGTAACAACCCTAACCCTGCTCTATATACATACTGGAGGTAACAACCCTAACCCTGCTCTATATATACATCCTGGAGGTAACAACCCTAACCCTGCTCTATATACATACTGGAGGTAACAACCCTAACCCTGCTCTATATACATACTGGAGGTAACAACCCTAACCCTGCTCTATATACATACTGGAGGTAACAACCCTAACCCTGCTCTATATACATCCTGGTACTGGAGGTAACAACCCTAACCCTGCTCTATATACATACTGGAGGTAACAACCCTAACCCTGCTCTATATACATACTGGAGGTAACAACCCTAACCCTGCTCTATATACATGGTACTGGAGGTAACAACCCTAACCCTGCTCTATATACATACTGGAGGTAACAACCCTAACCCTGCTCTATATACATACTGGAGGTAACAACCCTAACCCTGCTCTATATACATACTGGAGGTAACAACCCTAACCCTGCTCTATATACATACTGGAGGTAACAACCCTAACCCTGCTCTACATATAACACCCTAACCCTGCTCTATATACATACTGGAGGTAACAACCCTAACCCTGCTCTATATACATACTGGAGGTAACAACCCTAACCCTGCTCTATATACATACTGAGGTAACAACCCTAACCCTGCTCTATATACATACTGGTACTGGAGGTAACAACCCTAACCCTGCTCTATATACATACTGAGGTAACAACCCTAACCCTGCTCTATATACATACTGGAGGTAACAACCCTAACCCTGCTCTATATACATACTGGTACTGGAGTAACAACCCTAACCCTGCTCTATATACATACTGGAGGTAACAACCCTAACCCTGCTCTATATACATACTGGAGGTAACAACCCTAACCCTGCTCTATATACATACTGGAGGTAACAACCCTAACCCTGCTCTATATACATACTGGTACTGGAGGTAACAACCCTAACCCTGCTCTATATACATACTGAGGTAACAACCCTAACCCTGCTCTATATACATACTGGAGGTAACAACCCTAACCCTGCTCTATATACATACTGGAGGTAACAACCCTAACCCTGCTCTATATACATACTGGAGGTAACAACCCTAACCCTGCTCTATATACATCCTGGAACTAGAGGTAACAACCCTAACCCTGCTCTATATACATACTGGAGGTAACAACCCTAACCCTGCTCTATATACATACTGGAGGTAACAACCCTAACCCTGCTCTATATACATACTGGAGGTAACAACCCTAACCCTGCTCTATATACATACTGGAGGTAACAACCCTAACCCTGCTCTATATACATACTGGAGGTAACAACCCTAACCCTGCTCTATATACATACTGGAGGTAACGACCCTAACCCTGCTCTATATACATACTGGAGGTAACAACCCTAACCCTGCTCTATATACATACTGGAGGTAACAACCCTAACCCTGTTCTATATACATACTGGAGGTAACAACCCTAACCCTGCTCTATATACATACTGGAGGGAACAACCCTAACCCTGTTCTATATACATACTGGAGGTAACAACCCTAACCCTGTTCTATATACATACTGGAGGTAACAACCCTAACCCTGCTCTATATACATACTGGTACTGGAGGATATGAAAGGCGTATTCCTACCCAGAAAAAAAAAAAGAGAGATGTGTGTGTGTGTGTGTGTGTGTGTGTGTGTGTGTGTGTGTGTGTGTGTGTGTGTGTGTGTGTGTGTGTGTGTGTGTGTGTGTGTGTGTGTCCAAGCCCAATGAAATCCCTCAGTAATGTAGTTGGACTGTACCACCATATTGCTTTTTTCTCCCTCACTATTCTTCTCTCTGTCTCCCCAGCCCACACTCCTCCTCCAGCCCACACTCCTCCTCCTCCTCCTCCCCCAGCCCACACTCCTCCTCCTCCTCCTCCCCCAGCCCACACCCCTCCTCCTCCTCTCCCCCAGCCCACACTCTTCCTCATCCTCCCCCAGCCCACACTCTTCCTCCTCCTCCCCAGCCCACACTCTTCCTCCTCCTCCCCAGCCCACCCCCTCCTCCTCCCCCAGCCCACACCCCTCCTCCTCCCCCCCAGCCCACACCCCTCCTCCTCCCCCAGCCCACACTCCTCCCCTTCCCCCAGCCCACACTCCTCCCTTCCCTCAGCCCACACTCCTCCCCTTCCCCCAGCCCACACTCCTCCCCTTCCCCAGCCCACACTCCTCCCCTTCCCCCAGCCCACACTCCTCCCCTTCCCCCCAGCCCACACTCCTCCCCTTCCCCCAGCCCACACTCCTCCCCTTCCCTCAGCCCACACTCCTCCCCTTCCCTTAGCCCACACTCCTCCCCTTCCTCAGCCCACACTCCTCCCCTTCCCCCAGCCCACACTCCTCCCCTTCCCCAGCCCACACTCCTCCCCTTCCCTCAGCCCACACTCCTCCCCTTCCCTTAGCCCACACTCCTCCCTTCCCCCAGCCCACACTCCTCCCCTTCCCTCAGCCCACACTCCTCCCTTCCCTCAGCCCACACTCCTCCCTTCCCTCAGCCCACACTCCTCCCCTTCCCTTAGCCCACACTCCTCCCCTTCCCTTAGCCCACACTCCTCCCCTTCCCTCAGCTGTGTATTGTGTAAGACCAGAGTAGACATGCATTAGTAATACCTGCAGACTCAGCAGTCGCCTGATTACAGCTGAGAGCTATCTCACACACACACACACACACACACACACACACACACACACACAAACATGCCTGCAATACAATACACACAATACAATTACACACCTGTCTGAAACAGAGCCTTCCCTTCAAGACCACAAACATTGCCCCCAACACCTCTCGTTACCCCCAACACCTTTACGTCTTTATACTCCAGGGCCTCCTACCTTTCCTCTCTCCAGAGAAAGACACCACATCATCTCTGTCTTTAAACTCCAGGGCCTCCTACCTTTCCTCTCTCCAGAGAAAGACACAACATCATCTCTGTCTTTATACTCCAGGGCCTCCTACCTTTCCTCTCTCCAGAGAAAGACACAACATCATCTCTGTCTTTATACTCCAGGGCCTCCTACCTTTCCTCTCTCCAGAGAAAGACACCACATCATCTCTGTCTTTATACTCCAGGGCCTCCTACCTTTCCTCTCTCCAGAGAAAGACACCACATCATCTCTGTCTTTATACTCCAGGGCCTCCTTCTCCAGAAAACTGAGTAGTTTCTCTCTGCTGTAGGGGCCGGTGGCTGCTTTCACTGTGTGGTCCTTCTGACGCATCGACGCTGGCAGCAATGCATTCTGGGGGGGGGGAGACACAGAGGGGTGGATACATGGGTTTATTGACCGATTGATCAATTGGTAATTGGTGAATTCATGTGCCATGTTTAAAAACACTAGGGCTGCATTCGGTGCCGTGTTGTGTTGAGTGGCGTTCCTATGGTTGCCTAGTTAGTGGACTCATCTCCTTCATGCTGTGTATAAGTGAAAGACAAGAAGAATGTTTAAGATGTTCTCTACCGGAGATGTAACAACACATTGGCCTCGTCCCAATACTTCTGTTGAGGTGTATGTTGTGTAATATCACAAATAAATGGCTGTTGTACCTCACACTCTAGCCCTTGAAAAGGAAAATTAACCTCACTAAGTCCTGGAAGGGTTTGACTACTCTACTCCTCCTCTACTCTGCTGCACATCCTCCTCCTCCCCCTCTACGCCTCCTCCTCCTCTACTCTGCTGCACCTCCTCCTCCTCCCCCTCTACTCTGCTGCACCTCCTCCTCTACTCTGCTGCGCTTCCTCCTCTACTCTGCTGCGCTGCCTCCTCCTCCTCCTCTACTCTGCTGCGCTTCCTCCTCTACTCTGCTGCGCCTCCTCCTCCTCCTCTACTCTGCTGCGCCTCCTCCTCCTCCTCCTCTACTCTGCTGCGCCTCCTCCTCCTCTACTCTGCTGCGCCGCCTCCCCTCTACTCTGCTGCGCCTCCTCCTCCTCTACTCTGCTGCACCTCCTCTACTCTGCTGCGCCGCCTCCTCCTCCTCTACTCTGCCTCCTCCTCCTCTACTGCGCCTTTTCCTCCTCCTCTACTCTACTGCACCGCCTCCTCTACACTGCTGCGCCTCCTCCTCCTCTACGGCGCCTTTTCCTCCTCCTCTACTCTACTGCACCGCCTCCTCTACACTGCTGCGCCTCCTCCTCTACGGCACCTCCTCCTCCTCTACTCTACTGCGCCGCCTCCTCCTCTACTCTACTGCGCCTCCTCCTACTCTGCTGCGCCTCCTCCTCCTCCACTTTGCTGCGCCTCCTCCTCTACTCTGCTGCGCCTCCTCCTCTACGCCTCCTCCTCTACTCTGCTGCACCTCCTCCTCCTCCTCTACTCTACTGCACCTCCTCCTCCTCTACTCTGCTGCGCCTCCTCCTCCTCTACTCTACTGCGCCTCCTCCTCCTCTACTCTACTGCGCCTCCTCCTCCTCCTCTACTCTACTGCGCCTCCTCCTCCTCCTCTACTCTACTGCGCCTCCTCCTCCTCCTCTACTCTGCTGCGCTCCTCCTCCTCCTCTACTCTGCTGCACCTCCTCCTCCTCCTCTACTGCGCCTCCTCCTCCTCCTCTACCTCGCCTACTCTGCTGCGCCTCCTCCTCCTCCTCTACTTTGCTGCGCCTCCTCTACTCTGCCTCGTCTACTCTGCTGCGCCTCCTCCTCTACGCCTCCTCCTCCTCTACTCTGCTGCACCTCCTCCTCCTCTACTCTGCTGCGCCTCCTCCTCCTCTACTTTGCTGCCTCCTCCTCCTCTTCTACTCTGCCTGCGTCTACTCTGCTGCCTCCTCTACGCCTCCTCCTCCTCTACTCTGCTGCGCTCCTCCTCCTCCTCTACTCTGCTGCGCCTCCTCCTCCTCCTCTACTCTGCTGCGCCTCCTCCTCTACTCTGCTGCGCCTCCTCCTCTACTCTGCTGCGCTCCTCCTCTACTCTGCTGCCTCCTCTACTCTGCTGCGCCTCCTCTACTCTGCTGCGCCTCCTCTACTCTGCTGCGCCTCCTCTACTCTGCTGCGCCTCCTCCTCCTCCTCTACTCTGCTGCGCCTCCTCCTCTACTCTGCTGCGCCTCCTCCTCCTCCTCTACTCTGCTGCGCCTCCTCCTCCTCCTCTACTCTGCTGCGCCTCCTCCTCCTCCTCTACTCTGCTGCGCCTCCTCCTCCTCTACGCCTCCTCCTCCTCTACTGCGCCTCCTCCTCCTCTCTACTCTACTGCATCCTCCTCCTCCTCTACTCTACTGCGCCTCCTCCTCCTCTACTCTGCTGCGCCTCCTCCTCCTCCTCTACTCTGCTGCGCCTCCTCCTCCTCCTCTACTCTGCTGCGCCTCCTCCTCCTCCTCTACTCTGCTGCGCCTCCTCCTCCTCTACGCCTCCTCCTCCTCTACTCTGCTGCGCCTCCTCCTCCTCCTCTACTCTACTGCGCCTCCTCCTCCTCCTCTACTCTGCTGCGCCTCCTCCTCCTCTACTCTGCTGCGCCTCCTCCTCCTCCTCTACTCTGCTGCGCCTCCGCCTCCTCCTCTACTCTGCTGCGCCTCCTCCTCTACGCCTCCTCCTCCTCCTCTACTCTGCTGCGCCTCCTCCTCCTCCTCTACTCTGCTGCGCCTCCTCCTCCTCTACTCTGCTGCGCCTCCTCCTCCTCCTCTACTCTGCCTCCTCCTCCTCCTCTACTCTGCTGCGCCTCCTCCTCCTCCTCCTCTACTCTACTGCGCCTCCTCCTCTACTCTACTGCGCCTCCTCCTCCTCTACTCTACTCTGCTGCGCCTCCTCCTCCTCCTCTACTCTGCTGCGCCTCCGCCTCCTCCTCTACTCTGCTGCGCCTCCTCCTCCTCTACGCCTCCTCCTCCTCTACTCTGCTGCGCCTCCTCCTCCTCCTCTACTCTGCTGCGCCTCCTCTACTCTGCTGCGCCTCCTCTACTCTGCTGCGCCTCCTCCTCCTCCTCTACTCTGCTGCGCCTCCTCCTCCTCCTCTACTCTGCTGCGCCTCCTCCTCCTCCTCTACTCTGCTGCGCCTCCTCCTCCTCTCTACTCTGCTGCGCCTCCTCCTCCTCCTCTACTCTGCTGCGCCTCCTCCGCCTCCTCCTCCTCTACGCCTCCTCCTCCTCTACTCTGCTGCGCCTCCTCCTCCTCCTCTACTCTACTGTGCCTCCTCCTCCTCCTCTACTCTACTGCGCCTCCTCCTCCTCTACTCTGCTGCGCCTCCTCCTCCTCCTCTACTCTGCTGCGCCTCCGCCTCTACTCTGCTGCGCCTCCTCCTCTACGCCTCCTCCTCCTCCTCTACTCTGCTGCGCCTCCTCCTCCTCCTCTACTCTGCTGCGCCTCCTCCTCTCTACTCTGCTGCGCCTCCTCCTCCTCTACTCTGCTGCGCCTCCTCCTCCTCCTCTACTCTGCTGCGCCTCCTCCTCCTCCTCCTCTACTCTACTGCGCCTCCTCCTCTACTCTACTGCGCCTCCTCCTCCTCTACTCTACTCTGCTGCGCCTCCTCCTCCTCCTCTCTCTGCTGCGCCTCCGCCTCCTCCTCTACTCTGCTGCGCCTCCTCCTCCTCTACGCCTCCTCCTCCTCTACTCTGCTGCGCCTCCTCCTCCTCATCTCTACTCTGCTGCGCCTCCTCCTCCTCTACTCTGCTGCGCCTCATCCTCCTCCTCTCTCTGCTGCGCCTCCATCCTCTCCTCCTCTACTCTGCTGCGCCTCCTCCTCCTCCTCCTCTACTCTACTGCGCCTCCTCCTCCTCCTCTACTCTACTGCGCCTCCTCCTCCTCTACTCTACTGCGCCTCCTCCTCCTCTACTCTACTCTGCGTGCAAGTCAACATAGAAAAGCTTGGCAGACTGGGAGGTTAAAAGTTGATAAGAATGAGATGTCTGTCTGGCGAACAAGGAGAAAACACAAGGAAGACAGAAACAGACAGACCCCCCCCCGCTCCTCCATACCTCTGGGTCCATCTCCTCCAGGGCAGTCTCCAGTTGTTTGAGTTCCTGCTCTGACAGGTTGTTAAGGATCTCATCCTCGTCAATCTCCTTGTACTTCTCCAGGTCTTTCTTAAACGACAATGCCATGTTCTCTCTCTGCTACACCAACTGCAGACCGGGGTGTCTGTCTGTGTCCCTCTGGGTCCAAGTGTCACGCCTAGGGGCAGGTAGTCTGCTAGAGAGACAGAGGGATGGAGACAGAGAGGCAGACAGACAGGCAGGCAGAGAGGCAGGCAGACAGATAGACAGAGGGATGGAGACAGAGAGGCAGACAGACAGGCAGGCAGAGAGGCAGGCAGACAGATAGACAGAGGGATGGAGACAGAGAGGCAGGCAGAGAGGCAGGCAGGCAGACAGAGAGACAGAGGGATGGAGACAGAGAGGCAGGCAGGCAGACAGGCAGAGAGGCAGGCAGGCAGACAGAGGCAGGCAGGCAGAGAGGCAGAGAGAGAGAGACAGGCAGACAGAGGCAGGCAGGCAGAGGCAGACAGACAGAGAGGATGATAACATGTGAGTTAGTGGGATCAGTAGGTGATGTAGTTAAAGCCAGTCAGACAGCGTCTGTCCTCCGGTCTTAAACATCACATAAACTGGGTGGTTCCAGTCCTGGATGCTGATTGTCTGAAAGCTGTGGTATATCAGACTGTATATCACGGGTACGACAAACAAATAGCTTTTTACCTTTCTAATTATGTTGATAACCAGTTTATAATAACAATAAGGCACTTCTGGGATTTGTGTTATACGGCCAATATCGGTGTGTTGGACTAGTAACCGAAAGGTTGCTGGATCGAATCCCCGAGCTGACAAGGTAAAAATCTGTTGTTCTACCCCTGAACAAGGCAGGTAACCTGCTGTTCCCCGGTAGGCCGTCATTGAAAATACTAATTTGTTCTTAACTGACTTTCCTAGCTAAATAACTGTTAAATAAAACTAAACATCAAGCCCTTGACTAGTTGAATCCGGTATGTTTGTCTGGGACAACACCGTGCTGCTGGAGGCACAGGAGGACCGGAGTTGGGAAACATGGGTGTCAACTAAAGTTGAGTGGAGTTCAATCTTCCACGACCTCGGCACGGCGGTCATTTTATTCTTAATGCGCAGCAGTCTGGGTGGAGCTGTGTGGTTTAGAGGGAACATTGTTCTCTCTCTCTCTGTTCTGGTCTGTTCTCTCTCTCCCACATCGTCCTCTCTCCCTGTTCTGTTCTCTCTCTCCTACATCGTCCTCTCTCTCTGTTCTGTTCTCTCTCTCCTACATCGTCCTCTCTCTGTTCTGTTCTCTCTCTCTCCCACATCATCCTCTCCCTCTGTTCTGTTCTCTCTCTCCCACATCGTCCTCTCTACCTGTTCTGTTCTCTCTCCCACATCGTCCTCTCTCTCTGTTCTGTTCTCTCTCTCCTACATCGTCCTCTCTCTCTGTTCTGTTCTCTCTCTCCTACATCGTCCTCTCTCTCTGTTCTGTTCTCTCTCTCCCACATCGTCCTCTCTCTCTGTTCTGTTCTCTCTCTCCCACATCGTCCTCTCTCTCTGTTCTGTTCTCTCCCACATCGTCCTCTCTCCCTGTTCTGTTCTCTCTCTCCTACATCGTCCTCTCTCTCTGTTCTGTTCTCTCTCTCCCACATCGTCCTCTCTCTCTGTTCTGTTCTCTCTCTCCTACATCGTCCTCTCTCCCTGTTCTGTTCTCTCTCTCCCACATCGTCCTCTTTCCCTGTTCTGTTCTCTCTCCCACATCGTCCTCTCTCCCTGTTCTGTTCTCTCTCTCCTACATCGTCCTCTCTCTGTTCTGTTCTCTCTCTCCTACATCGTCCTCTCTCTCTGTTCTGTTCTCTCTCTCCCACATCGTCCTCTCTCTCTGTTCTGTTCTCTCTCTCCCACATCGTCCTCTCTCTGTTCTGTTCTCTCTCTCCCACATCGTCCTCTCTCTGTTCTGTTCTCTCTCTCTCCCACATCATCCTCTCCCTCTGTTCTGTTCTCTCTCTCCCACATCGTCCTCTCTCTCTGTTCTGTTCTCTCTCTCCTACATCGTCCTCTCTCTCTGTTCTGTTCTCTCTCTCCCACATCATCCTCTCCCTCTGTTCTGTTCTCTCTCTCCCACATCGTCCTCTCTGTTCTGTTCTCTCTCTCCCACATCGTCCTCTCTGTTCTGTTCTCTCTCCCTGTTCTGGTCTGTTCGCTCTCTGTTCTGGTCTCTCTCCCGGTTCTGTTCTCTCTCTCCCACATCGTCCTCTCTCTCTGTTCTGTTCTCTCTCCCCCACATCGTCCTCTCTCTCTGTTCTGTTCTCTCTCTGGTCAGTTCTCTCTCTCCCACATCGTCCTCTCTCTCTGTTCTGTTCTCTCTCTCCCACATCGTCCTCTCTCTCTGTGCTGGTCTGTTCTCTCTCTGTGCTGGTCTGTTCTCTCTCTGACGACCTACAGGATCTATACCTGTTAGTAAAGGTGTCAGCTAGAGATGACCTGCAGGATCTATACCTGTTAGGAAAGGTGTCAGCTAGAGATGACCTGCAGGATCTATACCTGTTAGGAAAGGTGTCAGATAGAGATGACCTACAGGATCTATACCTGTTAGGAAAGGTGTCAGATAGAGATGACCTACAGGAGCATGCTGGGATTTGTAGTTTTGCACGATGTCTACTTTAATACTAATTAGCATTTTAGAATCGGAGAGTAAATAGAGTCGAACATATTGATAAAATACACTTTTTAAATGAATTGTAGAAAAACAATTGGAAACATTTCCCTGTTTGACCGTTAGGTTTTATGGGTATTATGACACCTCCACTGTGGTGCTCTATAGCAGAGGGTTAACAGGGAATAACAGGCTCACTCTGCCCTAATGAAAAGTAAATGAGAGCAGATGAAATGTCAGCATTCATGATGATAGTAATGTTGATTGCATCCATCGCTGGCTATTGATGATGCGAATCAGGTTCTGAAGACTGGGATTAACGTGGGTCACGTCCGAGTCCAGTCCACAGCCTGATAATACCAGACCAGGTAGGACTCCCTCCTGAATAAGTTCCAGACGATGTAGTCTATTCTAATAGGTTATAGGTCGTGTTTAAATCTAGCGTAGGCCTAACTAAGCCCTGAACCAGGAGTTAAATACCCATGATGGTAAAAGCAAACTAACTGCAGACAGTTTATCTGTGGGATAACAACATGTGTTTCAGTCCCCTGTTGGAACGACCGCCAGCTTTCAAGGTCTAGAAAAACCCTTTCTGACAGAAAACGTTCTGACATTGTAGAGCCAAATCCACAACACAGACACACCCATCAGTATCTAAACCACCTGACTGTTAAGCTGAGTTTCATTAGCTGAGACTGGAAGACAGAGTGGCCAGCGAGGTTTGACTGGAGACCACAGACTTGTAGACTAATCTACACACACGTCATTCTCTTACCACAATGCCAACTCAGCGCTTACGTCATCTATCTACTTTCTCTGTGTAGTCAACACCACCTTCACACTTATCCACTCTCACAGGTTATAAAACCCATACTAATGGCTGTTCTTCTGTCTCCTCCAGGACCCTCCAGGTGATTAGGTGGAGTAGACAGTCCAGACAGGAGTAATGGAGCATGGATGGAGGTAATGATGGTAATGGTCTGGGAGGATCCATTAGTAGAGTCTGATTGATTCCATTCTCCGAGCTCTACTAATCATCCTAGACAACAGCAGATATCTCAGAGCCAATAACACCACCACAACATACTACAACCAGCCTCTCTAGTTATAGATGTACAGTACACAGAGCCAATAACACCACTACAACCAGCCTCTCTAGTTATAGATGTACAGTACACAGAGCCAATAACACCACTACAACATACTACAACCAGCCTCTCTAGTTATAGATGTACAGTACACAGAGCCAATAACACCACCACAACATACTACAACCAGCCTCTCTAGATATAGATGTACAGTAGACGGAGCCAATAACACCACTACAACATACTACAACCAGCCTCTCTAGTTATAGATGTACAGTACACACACACTGTTACATTCTCCAGTTTCTGTGTTTTGGGTTTGTTTGTGTACACACCACTACTACCCCCCCCCACCCCCACCCCCCCCACACACACCACTACTCAGACTCCCCACATACAAAACTAAAACACGACACACAACTCTGAGGGAAAAGTCACATGACCTGGCTGTATGCAAAGTCATGCTCACCTCAGTCACCTGTGTTTACTGCAGAAACTGTCCAGATGTACAGGGACATCCACAAGGCCAGGAGAAACTGTCCAGATGTACAGGGACATCCACAAGGCCAGGAGAAACTGCCCAGATGTACAGGGACATCCACAAGGCCAGGAGAAACTGCCCAGATGTACAGGGACATCCACAAGGCCAGGAGAAACTGCCCAGATGTACAGGGACATCCACAAGGCCAGGAGAAACTGCCCAGATGTACAGGGACATCCACAAGGCCAGGAGAAACTGCCCAGATGTACAGGGACATCCACAAGGCCAGGAGAAACTGCCCAGATGTACAGGGACATCCACAAGGCCAGGAGAAACTGCCCAGATGTACAGGGACATCCACAAGGCCAGGAGAAACTGCCCAGATGTACAGGGACATCCACAAGGCCAGGAGAAACTGCCCAGATGTACAGGGACATCCACAAGGCCAGGAGAAACTGCCCAGATGTACAGGGACATCCACAAGGCCAGGAGAAACTGCCCAGATGTACAGGGACATCCACAAGGCCAGGAGAAACTGCCCAGATGTACAGGGACATCCACAAGGCCAGGAGAAACTGCCCAGATGTACAGGGACATCCACAAGGCCAGGAGAAACTGCCCAGATGTACAGGGACATCCACAAGGCCAGGAGAAACTGCCCAGATGTACAGGGACATCCACAAGGCCAGGAGAAACTGTCCAGATGTACAGGGACATCCACAAGGCCAGGATAAACTGTCCAGATGTACAGGGACATCACAAGGCCAGGAGAAACTGTCCAGATGTACAGGGACATCCACAAGGCCAGGAGAAACTGCCCAGATGTACAGGGACATCCACAAGGCCAGGAGAAACTGCCCAGATGTACAGGGACATCCACAAGGCCAGGAGAAACTGCCCAGATGTACAGGGACATCCACAAGGCCAGGAGAAACTGCCCAGATGTACAGGGACATCCACAAGGCCAGGAGAAACTGCCCAGATGTACAGGGACATCCACAAGGCCAGGAGAAACTGCCCAGATGTACAGGGACATCCACAAGGCCAGGAGAAACTGCCCAGATGTACAGGGACATCCACAAGGCCAGGAGAAACTGCCCAGATGTACAGGGACATCCACAAGGTCAGGAGAAACTGTCCAGATGTACAGGGACTTCACAAGGCCAGGAGAAACTGCCCAGATGTACAGGGACATCCACAAGGCCAGGAGAAACTGCCCAGATGTACAGGGACATCCACAAGGCCAGGAGAAACTGTCCAGATGTACAGGGACATCCACAAGGCCAGGATAAACTGTCCAGATGTACAGGGACATCCACAAGGCCAGGAGAAACTGTCCAGATGTACAGGGACATCCACAAGGCCAGGAGAAACTGTCCAGATGTACAGGGACATCCACAAGGTCAGGAATAAGGGGTTGCTGTATAAAGACTGGACCGATTTCTCCTCTAGACTGAAACAAGCGTACATGCATCTAAATCTAGTCCCATTGAAGAAAACTCAAATAAATAAATAATAAATATAAATATAATTGCCACAACCTAACAATCCAATGCCCAGCTTTAGCTTCAAACCGGTGTCCCAAAAATACCACTGTAAACACAGTCGAGGTCGACCGATTAATCAGAATGGCCCATTAATTAGGGCCGATTTCAACTTTTCATAACAATCGGTAATCAGCATTTTGGACGCCGATTATGGCTGATTATATTGCAGTCCACGAGGAGACTGCGTGGCAGGCTGACCACCTGTTACGCGAGTGCAGCAAGGAGCCAAGGTAAGTTGCTAGCTAGCATTAAACTTATCTTGTAAAAAAACAATCAATCTTAACATAATCACTGGTTAACTACACATGGTTGATGATATTACTAGTTTAACTAGCTTGTCCTGCGTTGCATATAATCAATGCGGTGCCTGAAACTGTGTCCCTTCTCTTGCGTTCTGTGCAAGCAGAGTCAGGGTATATGTAGCAGAGTCAGGGTATATGTAGCAGAGTCAGGGTATATGTAGCAGAGTCAGGCTATGTATGCAGAGTCAGGGTATATGTATGCAGAGTCAGGGTATATGTAGCAGAGTCAGGGTATATGTAGCAGAGTCAGGGTATATGTATGCAGAGTCAGGGTATATGTATGCAGAGTCAGGGTATATGTATGCAGAGTCAGGGTATATGTATGCAGAGTCAGGGTATATGTATGCAGAGTCAGGGTATATGTATGCAGAGTCAGGGTATATGTAGCAGAGTCGGGGTATATGCAGCAGAGTCAGGGTATATGTATGCAGAGTCAGGGTATATGTATGCAGAGTCAGGGTATATGTATGCAGAGTCAGGGTATATGTATGCAGAGTCAGGGTATATGTATGCAGAGTCAGGGTATATGTATGCAGAGTCAGGGTATATGTATGCAGAGTCAGGGTATATGCAGCAGAGTCAGGGTATATGTATGCAGAGTCAGGGTATATGTAGCAGAGTCAGGGTATATGTAGCAGAGTCAGGGTATATGTATGCAGAGTCAGGGTATATGTATGCAGAGTCAGGGTATATGTATGCAGAGTCAGGGTATATGTAGCAGAGTCAGGGTATATGTATGCAGAGTCAGGGTATATGTATGCAGAGTCAGGGTATATGTATGCAGAGTCAGGGTATATGTATGCAGAGTCAGGGTATATGTATGCAGAGTCAGGGTATATGCAGCAGAGTCAGGGTATATGTATGCAGAGTCAGGGTATATGTATGCAGAGTCAGGGTATATGTATGCAGAGTCAGGGTATATGTAGCAGAGTCAGGGTATATGTAGCAGAGTCAGGGTATATGTAGCAGCGTCAGGGTATATGCAGCAGAGTCAGGGTATATGTAGCAGAGTCAGGGTATATGTAGCAGAGTCAGGGTATATGCAGCAGAGTCAGGGTATATGCAGCAGTTTGGGCCGCCTGGCTCGTTGTGAACTGTGCGAAGACCATTTCTTCATAACAAAGACCGTAATTAATTTGCCAGAATTGTACATAATTATGACATAACATTGAAGGTTTTGCAATGTAACAGCAATATTTAGACTTACGGATGCCACACGTTAGAGAAAAATACGGAACGGTTCCTGATTTCACTGAAAGAATAAAAGTCTTGTTTTCAAAATGATAGTTTCCAGATTTGACCATATTAATGACCGAAGGCTCGTATTTCTGTGTGTTATTATGTTATAACTAAGTCTATGATTTGATAGAGCAGTCTGACTGAGCGGTGGTAGGCAGCAGCAGGCTCGTATTTCATTATATTATAACTAAGTCTATGATTTGATAGAGCAGTCTGACTGAGCGGTGGTAGGCAGCAGCAGGCTCGTATTTCATTATGTTATAACTAAGTCTATGATTTGATAGAGCAGTCTGACTGAGCGGTGGTAGGCAGCAGCAGGCTCGTATTTCATTATATTATAACTAAGTCTATGATTTGATAGAGCAGTCTGACTGAGCGGTGGTAGGCAGCAGCAGGATCGTATTTCATTCATTCAAACAGCACTTTCCTCCGTTTTCCAGCAGCTTTTCGCAGTGCTTGAAGCACAGCGCTGTTTATGACTTCAAGCCTATCAACTCCCGAGATTAGGCTGGCAATACTATAGTGCCTATAAGAACATCCAATAGTCAAAGGTTAATGAAATAGAAATGGTATAGAGAGAAATAGTCCTATAATAACTACAAACTAAAACTTCTTACCTGGGAATATTGAAGACTCATGTTAAAAAGGAACACCAGCTTTCATATGTTCTCATGTTCTGAGCAAGGAACTGAAACGTTAGCTTTCTTACATGGCACATATTGGACTTTTACTTTCTTCTCCAACACTTTGTTTTTGCATTATTTAAACCAAATTTAACTTTTTCATTATTTATTTGATACTAAATTTATTTTATTTATGTATTATATTAAAATAAGTGTTCATTCAGTATTGTTGTAATTGTCATTAGTACAAATATATATAAATCGTCCGATTAATTGGTATCGGCTTTTTTGGTCCTGCAATAATCAGTATCGGCATTGAAAAATCATAATCAGTCGACCTCTACACAGTAGTCCTTCAGCGAGAGAGAGCGAGAGAGAGCGAGATGTTGAGTAATGTTAAAGTTGAGCAGGAAATGGAGAATGGTTATTTCATGACAACACAACCCCAGGGACAGAGAGAGAGTTCTGTACTTCGAACATCCTCCACCTATAGGACGTTGTCAATGAAACATCACAATGCAGTGCAGAGTGTTCCATTCAGCTGCTGGGGGCAAGGAGACCATCAGCTCTACTAAAACTATTGACAACAGCGTGTCATTTTCAAGGGGCCGTTAAAGAAATGGTAACTATTTGGTTGTAATGTCATCACGTCCTGAAGAGCACAGTCACAAGTAGACATTTATCTCTATCATCAGAGTTATACAGCAAGGTACTGTTTTATGATCAGTAGACATCAGTTGATCATGTATTTTCAGATACGTGAAGGGTATCTGGCCACCATTAATTGGATATTTGAGTGATATAAAATAAAAGTATGAGAGGTTTAGGTTCATGTCCCACCCTCTGTGGGCTCTACAATGTCCCACCCTCCGCGGGTTCTACGTGTCCCACCCTCCGCGGGCTCTACGTGTCCCACCCTCCGCGGGTTCTACGTGTCCCACCCTCCGCGGGTTCTACGTGTCCCACCCTCCGCGGGCTCTACGTGTCCCACCCTCCGCGGGCTCTACCATGTCCCACCCTCCGCGGGCTCTACCATGTCCCACCCTCCGCGGGCTCTACATGTCCCACCCTCCGCGGGCTCTACATGTCCCACCCTCCGCGGGCTCTACATGTCCCACCCTCCGCGGGCTCTACATGTCCCACCCTCCGCGGGCTCTACATGTCCCACCCTCCGCGGGCTCTACATGTCCCACCCTCCGCGGGCTCTACATGTCCCACCCTCCGCGGGCTCTACATGTCCCACCCTCCGCGGGCTCTACATGTCCCACCCTCCGCGGGCTCTACATGTCCCACCCTCCGCGGGCTCTACATGTCCCACCCTCCGCGGGCTCTACATGTCCCACCCTCCGCGGGCTCTACATGTCCCACCCTCCGCGGGCTCTACATGTCCCACCCTCCGCTGGCTCTACATGTCCCACCCTCCGCGGGCTCTACATGTCCCACCCTCCGCGGGCTCAACATGTCCCACCCTCCGTGGGCTCTACCATGTCCCACCCTCCGTGGGCTCTGCTTGTCAAGCAGAAGGACGCATAATGATTACTTTGCCAGCTACCGGTAGAAACTGCGTTTTAAGTAGAACTAATGTACTTTTTTCTCAGAGCGACATAGCTCGGCCTACCTAGCAACATTAGCTAACAGTATCCCCTTTTCAACGTTGTTTTTCCAGAGTGTTTCATCGCTGCTGACAGACTGTCTGATGGACCACGTCAAATTGGATCGCTAGCTAACAACAGACCACGTCAAATTGGATCGCTAGCTAACAACAGACCACGTCAAATTGGATCGCTAGCTAACAGACCACGTCAAATTGGATCGCTAGCTAACAACAGACCACGTCAAATTGGATCGCTAGCTAACAACAGACCACGTCAAATTGGATCGCTAGCTAACAACAGACCACGTCAAATTGGATCGCTAGCTAACAACAGATCACGTCAAATTGGATCGCTAGCTAACAACAGATCACGTCGATACGGCTCGGTGACAGACTGCCTGATGGACCACGTCAAATTGGATCGCTAGCTAACAACAGATCACGTCAATACGGCTCGGTGACAAGCTGTCAGGGGATCAACTCGATGGCTATATGCAAATACGCTTTGATTTGCTTGTCATATCAATGGTGGTGGTGACGGTAGTCCGACTGACAACTTTACCAAGACGACAACTTCCCGATGTCAAGCTCTTTCCAAACACCTAATCTCTAATGAAGCAAGCTAAATGACCCGTTTGCTTAGCTAGCTAAATGACCCGTTTGCTTAGCTTGCTAAATGACCCGTTTGCTTAGCTAGCTAAATGACCCGTTTGCTTAGCTAGCTAAATGACCCGTTTGCTTAGCTAGCTAAATGACCCGTTTGCTTAGCTAGCTAAATGACCCGTTTGCTTAGCTAGCTAAATGACCCGTTTGCTTAGCTAGCTAAATGACCCGTTGCTTAGCTAGCTAAATGACCCGTTGCTTAGCTAGCTAAATGACCCGTTTGCTTAGCTAGCTAAATGAATAGGATACCTTCACATATCTGAAAATACATGATCAACTGATGTCTACTGATCATAAAACAGTACCTTGCTGTATAACTGATGATAGAGATACGTCTACTTGTGACTGTGCTCTTCAGGACGTGATGACATTACAACCAAATAGTTGGAACATTTATTTCACAATTCCTTGGAAACGGCACGTTGTTGTCAATGGTTTTAGCAGAGCTGGTTCTTGACCCCAGCAGACTAATTGAACGGTCTGCACCATATTGTTTTTGATAACGACCTTTACTATCCTAGGGGTGATAAACTAACCTCTCATATCTCTCCCTATTGTCTCTCCTTTACTATCCTAGGGGTGATAAACTAACCTCTCATATCTCTCCCTATTGTCTCTCCTTTACTATCCTAGGGGTGATAAACTAACCTCTCATATCTCTCCCTATTGTCTCTCCTTTACTATCCTAGGGGTGATAAACTAACCTCTCATATCTCTCCCTATTGTCTCTCCTTTACTATCCTAGGGGTGATAAACTAACCTCTCATATCTCTCCCTATTGTCTCTCCTTTACTATCCTAGGGGTGATAAACTAACCTCTCATATCTCTCCCTATTGTCTCTCCTTTACTATCCTAGGGGTGATAAACTAACCTCTCATATCTCTCCCTATTGTCTCTCCTTTACTATCCTAGGGGTGATAAACTAACCTCTCATATCTCTCCCTATTGTCTCTCCTTTACTACCCTAGGGGTGATAAACTAACCTCTCATATCTCTCCCTATTGTCTCTCCTTTACTATCCTAGGGGTGATAAACTAACCTCTCATATCTCTCCCTATTGTCTCTCCTTTACTATCCTAGGGGTGATAAACTAACCTCTCATATCTCTCCTTTACTATCCTAGGGGTGATAAACTAACCTCTCATATCTCTCCCTATTGTCTCTCCTTTACTATCCTAGGGGTGATAAACTAACCTCTCATATCTCTCCCTATTGTCTCTCCTTTACTATCCTAGGGGTGATAAACTAACCTCTCATATCTCTCCCTATTGTCTCTCCTTTACTATCCTAGGGGTGATAAACTAACCTCTCATATCTCTCCCTATTGTCTCTCCTTTACTATCCTAGGGGTGATAAACTAACCTCTCATATCTCTCCCTATTGTCTCTCCTTTACTATCCTAGGGGTGATAAACTAACCTCTCATATCTCTCCCTATTGTCTCTCCTTTACTATCCTAGGGGTGATAAACTAACCTCTCATATCTCTCCCTATTGTCTCTCCTTTACTATCCTAGGGGTGATAAACTAACCTCTCATATCTCTCCCTATTGTCTCTCCTTTACTATCCTAGGGGTGATAAACTAACCTCTCATATCTCTCCCTATTGTCTCTCCTTTACTATCCTAGGGGTGATAAACTAACCTCTCATATCTCTCCCTATTGTCTCTCCTTTACTATCCTAGGGGTGATAAACTAACCTCTCATATCTCTCCCTATTGTCTCTCCTTTACTATCCTAGGGGTGATAAACTAACCTCTCATATCTCTCCCTATTGTCTCTCCTTTACTATCCTAGGGGTGATAAACTAACCTCTCATATCTCTCCCTATTGTCTCTCCTTTACTATCCTAGGGGTGATAAACTAACCTCTCATATCTCTCCCTATTGTCTCTCCTTTACTATCCTAGGGGTGATAAACTAACCTCTCATATCTCTCCTTATTGTCTCTCCTTTACTATCCTAGGGGTGATAAACTAACCTCTCATATCTCTCCCTATTGTCTCTCCTTTACTATCCTAGGGGTGATAAACTAACCTCTCATATCTCTCCCTATTGTCTCTCCTTTACTATCCTAGGGGTGATAAACTAACCTCTCATATCTCTCCCTATTGTCTCTCCTTTACTATCCTAGGGGTGATAAACTAACCTCTCATATCTCTCCCTATTGTCTCTCCTTTACTATCCTAGGGGTGATAAACTAACCTCTCATATCTCTCCCTATTGTCTCTCCTTTACTATCCTAGGGGTGATAAACTAACCTCTCATATCTCTCCCTATTGTCTCTCCTTTACTATCCTAGGGGTGATAAACTAACCTCTCATATCTCTCCCTATTGTCTCTCCTTTACTATCCTAGGGGTGATAAACTAACCTCTCATATCTCTCCCTATTGTCTCTCCTTTACTATCCTAGGGGTGATAAACTAACCTCTCATATCTCTCCCTATTGTCTCTCCTTTACTATCCTAGGGGTGATAAACTAACCTCTCATATCTCTCCCTATTGTCTCTCCTTTACTATCCTAGGGGTGATAAACTAACCTCTCATATCTCTCCCTATTGTCTCTCCTTTACTATCCTAGGGGTGATAAACTAACCTCTCATATCTCTCCTTATCATCTCTCCTCATCATCTCTACAATATCTCCTCTCCCATATCCCCTCATATATCCCCTTATCATCTCTCCCATATCCCCTCATATCTCTCCCATATCCCCTCATATATCTCTCCTTATCTCTCCCATATCCCCTCATATCTCTCCTTATCATCTCTCCCATATCCCCTCCGCATCTCTCCCATATCTCTCCTTATCATCTCTCCCATATCCCCTCATCTCTCATATCCCCTCATATCTCTCATATCCCCCATATCTCTCCTTATCATCTCTCCCATATCCCCTCCGCATCTCTCCCATATCTCTCCTTATCATCTCTCCCATATCCCCTCATATCTCTCATATCCCCTCCTCATCTCGCCCATATCCCCCATATCTCTCCCATATCTCTCCTTATCATCTCTCCCATATCCCCTCATATCTCTCCTTATCATCTCTCCCATATACCCTCATACATCTCCTTATCATCTCATATCTCTCCTTATCATCTCTCCCATATCCCCTCACATCTCTCCCATATCCCCTCATATATCTCCTTATCATCTCATATCTCTCCTTATCATCTCACATATCCCCTCATATCTCTCCTCCTCATCTCTCCCATATCTCTCCTTATCAACTCTCCCATATCCCCTCATATATCTCCTTATCATCTCTCCCATATCCCCTCATCTCTCCCATATCCCCTCATATCTCTCCCCCTCATCTCTCCCATATCATCTCTCCCATATCCCCTCATATCTCTCCCATATCTCTCCTTATCATCTCTCCCATATCCCCTCCTCATCTCTCCCATATCCCTCCTTATTATCTCTCCCATATCCCCTCATATCTCTCCCATATATCTCCTTATCATCTCATATCTCTCCTTATCATCTCATATCTCTCCTTATCATCTCTCCCATATCCCCTCACATCTCTCCCATATCCCCTCATATCTCTCCTTATCTCTCCCATATCCCCTCACATCTCTCCCATATCCCCTCATATATCTCCTTATCATCTCATATCTCTCCTTATCATCTCTCCCATATCCCCTCATATCTCTCCCATATATCTCCTTATCATCTCATATCTCTCCTTATCATCTCATATCTCTCCTTATCATCTCTCCCATATCCCCTCACATCTCTCCCATATCCCCTCATATCTCTCCTTATCTCTCCCATATCCCCTCACATCTCTCCCATATCCCTCATATATCTCCTTATCATCTCATATCTCTCCTTATCATCTCTCCCATATCCCCTCATATCTCTCCCTCCTCTGTCCTGCGCTCTTCTCTGTTCTCTTCTTTCCCTCCCTCCTCTGTCCTGCGCTCTTCTCTCTTCTCTTCTTTCCCTCCCTCCTCCGTCCTGCTCTCTTCTCTTCTTTCCCTCCCTCCTCCGTCCTGCTCTCTTCTCTTCTTTCCCTCCCTCCTCCGTCCTGCTCTCTTCTCTTCTTTCCCTCCCTCTGTCCTGCTCTCTTCTTTCCCTCCCTCTGTCCTGCTCTCTTCTCCTCTCTGCTCTGCTGGTGTGGGACACTCCCTTCTAGAGTGGCTGGGGAAAGGCAGAGCCTGATGAAAAACAGATGGAGCAGAGGTGAGAGGCAAGGAGGAGAGAGAGAGAGTGAGGTAAAGAGGGAGGAATGGAAGGATGAGATGCTGACAGGGAAGTCACTGCAGTGGTAAAACAACAAACATGAAATGAAACGTGGATTGAGGGAGGTGGGGTTGGAGGAGGTACAAAGTGGTACTTTAAAAAAGCCGCAGCTTGCCCTGTCTGCCTCTCTCTCCTACGTCTCCCTCTACCCCTCCTCGTCTCTGTCTGCCTCTCTCTCTCCTACGTCTCCCTCTACCCCTCCTCGTCTGTCTGCCTCTCTCTCTCCTACGTCTCCCTCTACCCCTCCTCGTCTCTGTCTGCCTCTCTCTCTCTCCTACGTCTCCGTCTACCCCCCCTCCTCGTCTCTGTCTCCCTCGTCTCCCTCTACCCCTCCCTCGTCTGTCCTCTCCTCCATTTCTGCTACAGCTCTCCGGTTGGACACAAACACACTATCCCCTCACTACCCACAGTCTGCAGGCTCTACCCACTATCCCCTCACTACCCACAGTCTGCAGGCTCTACCCACTATCCCCTCACTACCCACAGTCTGCAGGCTCTACCCACTATCCCCTCACTACCCACAGTCTGCAGGCTCTACCCACTATCCCCTCACTACCCACAGTCTGCAGGCTCTACCCACTATCCCCTCACTACCCACAGTCTGCAGGCTCTACCCACTATCCCCTCACTACCCACAGTCTGCAGACTCTACAACTATCCCCTCACTACCCACAGTCTGCGGACTCTACCCACTATCCCCTCACTACCCACAGTCTGCAGGCTCTACCCACTATCCCCTCACTACCCACAGTCTGCAGGCTCTACCCACTATCCCCTCACTACCCACAGTCTGCAGGCTCTACCCACTATCCCCTCACTACCCACAGTCTGCAGACTCTACAACTATCCCCTCACTACCCACAGTCTGCGGACTCTACCCACTATCCCCTCACTACCCACAGTCTGCAGGCTCTACACACTATCCCTCACTACCCACAGTCTGCAGACTCTACCCACTATCCCCTCATTACCCACAGTCTGCAGGCTCTACCCACTATCCCCTCACTACCCACAGTCTGCAGGCTCTACACACTATCCCCTCACTACCCACAGTCTGCAGACTCTACCCACTATCCCCTCACTACCCACAGTCTGCAGGCTCTACACACTACCCACAGTCTGCAGGCTCTACACACTACCCACAGTCTGCAGGCTCTACCCACTATCCCCTCACTACCCACAGTCTGCAGGCTCTACACACTATCCCTCACTACCCACAGTCTGCAGGCTCTACACACTATCCCCTCACTACCCACAGTCTGCAGACTCTACCCACTATCCCCTCACTACCCACAGTCTGCAGGCTCTACACACTACCCACAGTCTGCAGGCTCTACCCACTACCCACAGTCTGCAGGCTCTACCCACTATCCCCTCACTACCCACAGTCTGCAGGCTCTACACACTATCCCCTCACTACCCACAGTCTGCAGGCTCTACACACTATCCCTCACTACCCACAGTCTGCAGGCTCTACACACTATCCCCTCACTACCCACAGTCCGCAGGCTCTACCCACTATCCCCTCACTACCCACAGTCTGTAGGCTCTACCCACTATCCCCTCACTACCCACAGTCTGCAGGCTCTACCCACTATCCCCTCACTACCCAGTCTGCAGACTCTACCCACTATCCCCTCACTACCCAGTCTGCAGGCTCTACACACTACCCACAGTCTGCAGGCTCTACACACTATCCCCTCACTACCCAGTCTGCAGGCTCTACCCACTATCCCCTCACTACCCACAGTCTGCAGGCTCTACCCACACAGGCACCTTTGAGGGTTGAAGTCAAGACACGTGACAGAAGTGTCCCCCAGGACTGGGCAGCGTGACAGAAGTGTCCCCCAGGACTGGGCAGCGTGACAGAAGTGTCCCCAGGACTGGGCAGCGTGACAGAAGTTAGTGTCCTCTCCAACCTCTGCTCGGCGGCAAACAGAAACAACATGGCAGAGAATTCCCCCCACAAACACTATCTGGTGTAATAACCGTTTAAATGATTACACCTTCCCAACTCTAATGGTAGAAGTATGAGCATCCTGCTAACAGGCTGATTTCTCCCTCTGTTGGAGCGGACAGAAGTAGAACCGGCTGAGCAGTATCAGACCTGATTATCCTGCTAACAGGCTGATATTCACACACACACACAACATGCTGAGTTGGCATCTCTGAGCCTGTTAACCTGCTCCGGATCAGCTGTAGCTAACGCATTTGTTGTTGTCGTGTAGGAGACAGACAGACAGACAGGCAGACAGACAGACAGGCAGGCAGGCAGACACACTGCCCTCACTTTTTCTCGCTTGGATGAAAGTCTGCTAAAGGCATCTCTCTCTCTCTCAAGTGAACGGCACTACGACCTCTTTGTCTTTATACTGCAGATAGAAGTGTCCCCCAGGACTGGGCTGAGTGACAGAACTACTGTCCCCCAGGACTGGGCGGAGTGACAGAACCGTCCCCCAGGACTGGGCGGAGTGACAGAACCGTCTCCTAAGACTGGGCGGCGTGACAGAACTACTGTCCCCCAGGACTGGGCGGAGTCACAGAACTCTACTGTCCCCCAGGACTGGGCGGAGTGACAGAACTACTGTCCCCCAGGACTGGGCGGAGTGACAGAACCGTCCCCCAGGACTGGGCGGAGTGACAGAACCGTCCCCCAGGACTGGGCGGAGTGACAGAACTACTGTCCCCCAGGACTGGGCGGAGTCACAGAACTCTACTGTCCCCCAGGACTGGGCGGAGTGACAGAACTACTGTCCCCCAGGACTGGGCGGAGTGACAGAACCGCCCCGTATGACTGGGCGGAGTGACAGAACCGTCCCCCAGGACTGGGCGGCGTGACAGAACCGTCCCCCAGGACTGGGCGGCGTGACAGAACCGTCCCCCAGGACTGGGCGGCGTGACAGAACCGTCCCCCAGGACTGGGCGGCGTGACAGAACCGTCCCCCAGGACTGGGCGGAGTGACAGAACCGTCCCCCAGGACTGGGCGGAGTGACAGAACCGTCCCCCAGGACTGGGCGGAGTGACAGAACCGTCCCCCAGGACTGGGCGGAGTGACAGAACCGTCCCCCAGGACTGGGCGGAGTGACAGAACCGTCCCCCAGGACTGGGCGGAGTGACAGAACCGTCCCCCAGGACTGGGCGGAGAGACAGAACCGTCCCCCAGGACTGGGCGGAGTGACAGAACCGTCCCCCAGGACTGGGCGGAGTGACAGAACCGTCCCCCAGGACTGGGCGGAGTGACAGAACCGTCCCCCAGGACTGGGCGGAGTGACAGAACCGTCCCCCAGGACTGGGCGGAGTGACAGAACCGTCCCCCAGGACTGGGCGGAGTGACAGAACCGTCCCCCAGGACTGGGCGGAGTGACAGAACCGTCCCCCAGGACTGGGCGGAGTGACAGAACCGTCCCCCAGGACTGGGCGGAGTGACAGAACCGTCCCCCAGGACTGGGCGGAGTGACAGAACCGTCCCCCAGGACTGGGCGGAGTGACAGAACCGTCCCCCAGGACTGGGCGGAGTGACAGAACCGTCCCCCAGGACTGGGCGGAGTGACAGAACCGTCCCCCAGGACTGGGCGGAGTGACAGAACCGCCCCGTATGACTGGGCGGAGTGACAGAACCGTCCCCCAGGACTGGGCGGAGTGACAGAACCGTCCCCCAGGACTGGGCGGAGTGACAGAACTGTCCCTCAGGACTGGGCAGCATGACAGAAGTTAGTGTTTTTAAATGGTAAAGCTTAGGGTCTGGAGGGGACATGCTGATTGTAGATCTGTGCCTGTGATCAACTTCACACCTGGGCTAACTCACACGTTTCCTTATAAAGGCTTTCCTAGACGGCTTGGGCCACACCCTGCATTCAGAACAAAGCCGTGTTGTGACCACATAAGAGATGCAGTCTTTCAGGTGGCAGATAAGGATTGGAAGCCACTAAATAAGCACCTTTTGTGGAGGGCTGCTGAACCAGGGGTGTATCACGGGACATGAGGCATTGTTTCTGCTGCTACTAACAATGGAAGTGCACGCGCACACACACCGCATCTGCTATTTTCTCTCACACACACACACACACACACACACACACACACACACACACCTTGTTTACATGGTAAACAGTCTGAAATGCATGACAACCATGCCGATTTGAGTTGAGCAAGACTCACGTTTAACTGAGTCACCTCTGTAAAACCTTATAGTTAAGATGGGGCAGCTAGCTAGCTGAGTGAATTTCAAAACGGATTGGTTTGTTGTTCTGACAACGACAGACTATACCTGTTGTCCTCGGCGCATGTGACAAATAAACTGTGATTTGACAGACAGGCGCGGCCCTGTTGCGACAGGGAGGTACTGTGGTCCACAGGTCCTGTAGCGATGCTGTGGGACCTTGATCAACAACAACAAATACTAATTTGGCAATGCCCTAAAACAATACAAGCTGTAACGTTAGTAGGTCAATTAATTCACACTAGCTAGCTAGTATAATAATAACAAGATTTATTTAGTTCACCAGTTTTCTATATCATTCTGATTCAGTAGCTACGGACTATTTCGACCAAATAAATTTGTCTGTCTGACCAAATAAATGATGATTTGTCTGTAAAACTCGTGGATCACAGATAATATAACTAGGTAACTCACTGTCTGTCTGTCTGATAATATAACTAGGTAACTCACTGTATGTCTGTCTGATAATATAACTAGGTAACTAACTGTCTGTCTGTCTGATAATATAACTAGGTAACTAACTGTCTGTCTGTCTGATAATATAACTAGGTAACTCACTGTCTGTCTGATAATATAACTAGGTAACTCACTGTCTGTCTGTCTGATAATATAACTAGGTAACTCACTGTCTGTCTGTCTGATAATATAACTAGGTAACTCACTTAGCTGATTAGCTAACTAGAGATGAGGAGCAGAGCTAAGAGGGCAATGGTGACAAAGTTATTACCAAAGACATTGGAGATAAGAGGAGAAGAGCAAGAAAACGTCAACTAGGGCGTATTCATTACGCCCATTCTGTTGCAAATCGTTTCCTAAACGGAAGCAAATCGAACGAATAGAAACTCCCGTCTTGTTCTGTTAAACGGTAAACAGTTTCCGTAACGAATACGCCCCTGAACTGCCTACACAGTCCAACATCATCCCATAACTAGCTGGCTAACTACAGCTATCAAGTCACACATTTATCCGCATCGGATCATTAGGTAGTTGACCAAATGTGTCAACACAAACATCAAGCTTGTATCTCTCACTGGCAGACCGAGAAGCACGAAACGTCAGCTAACTTAGCATAGCCAGATAGCTAACTGGCTAGCGAAATAGTGAAATGGCCACACGATTGCCTGTATCTAACGTTAGATAGCGGGCAAAACGATTCACAAATGTGTAACCTCGATGGATGCTCACCTGAATCTACAGCGACTGGGCAAATTCAATCCACACGTCTTCAGTTCACTCCAGAAGGCGCAAGCTATCAAATGACAGTAGCTAGTTACTTACTGTACTGCTCCAATGAATACGAAGGCTTCACTGCTACTCACTTTCTATCTCACCCCAAGGGCGGTAACACAGGAAGAGAGACGCTGGACACAGTACCCAATGTACGGCTGGGTCTCTAGCTCTGAAAGCCGACTCAGCCAATAGACGGAGAGGAGATCTATCACTGACCAATGAGCTTTCTCCATTTCTACGAATCAGCCCACCTCTGATAAGCAAAGGACCAATCAGCAGCGGTTTCAATGTAGGACGCACGCAAAGGTATGTAGGACAAGCGGTAAGCACTGAGGTAATAATAAGAAGAGTAAGGTATGAAGTTACCCTAGAAAACACTGATCTAAGGTCTGTTGTGTCTCTCCTACGTGGTTATGGTAAGGATTTGGGGAGAGTAAGCTGATCCTTGAAGTCACGTAGATTGATTCATTACTCTCTTTTTATTTCTAAAGCTCTCTTACATAAACTTCTGCCATACCTAACGTCATTAATAAACTTTAGATGTAGGAATGACCAAACCCGGTCTCAGGGATGGCTGACTGGAGATTCCTTCAGTCTACACAGATAAGGGTAAATCATCTTTTGGTTTCTTTGCACCCCATGTATGGAACGACTAAATCTACTAGTGCCTCTTGGACTGTTCACACTGTTGATCAGGAACCTCTTTGCTGAAGAATGTGATTGTTTCTCTTGTCTTGACTCGACTATATTCTGTAATCTTGTATATTTGCGTGATGTTGTGTTTATAAGTTGTCTGAATGCAGGGCTCCCTTGTAAAAGAGATATACACCTCAATGGGACTTTAAAGGTGAAATGAAACAATACAACACAATCCCAGATCAGTTTTCAGGGCTTCTGATTGGTCAACATCTGTATAGAGAACTGTCATGTAAGTGTACAACTATGTGATTATACCTACCGATGCATCCATTGACACCTTGTGACTGTTGGCTGTTTAGACTTTAGAGTGGCCTCTCTCTCTCTCTTTGCCTCTCTCTTTGCCTCTCTCTTTGCCTCTCTCTTTGCCTCTCTCTTTGCCTCTCTCTTTGCCTTGCTCTCTCTCTCTCTCTCTCTGTCTCTCTCTCTCTGCCTCTCTCTCTCTCTCTCTTTGCCTCTCTCTCTCTCTCTCTCTCTCTCTCTCTCTCTCTCTCTCTCTCTCTTTGCTCTCTCTCTCTCTCTCTCTGCCTCTCTCTCTCTCTCTCTCTCTCTCTCTCTCTCTCTCTCTCTCTCTTTCTCTTTGCCTCTCTCTCTCTCTCTCTCTCTCTCTCTCTCTCTCTCTCTCTCTCTCTCTCTCTCTCTGCCTCTCCCTCTCTCTCTCTTTGCCTCTCTCTCTCTCTCTCTCTCTCTCTCTCTCTTTGCCTCTCTCTTTGCCTCTCTCTTTGCCTCTCTCTTTGCCTCTCTCTCTCTCTCTCTCTCTCTCTCTCTCTCTCTCTCTCTGCCTCTCTCTGCCTCTCTCTCTCTGCTCTCTCTCTCTGTCTCTCTCTGCCTCTCTCTGCCTCTCTCTCTCTCTGCCTCTCTCTCTGCTCTCTCTCTCTCTCTCTCTCTCTCTCTCTCTCTCTCTCTCTCTCTCTCTCTCTCTCTCTCTCTCTCTCTCTCTCTCCTCTCTCTCTCTCTCTCCTGTCATTCTCTCTCTCTCTCTCTCTCTCTCTCTCTCTCTCTCTCTCTCTCTCTCTCTCTCTCTCTCTCTCTCTCTCTCTCTCTCTCTCTCTCTCTCTCTCTCTCTCTCTCTCTCTCTCTCTCTCTCTCTCCTGTAACAGTAGACTGTTCTGGCAATAGAACTGGTCTCGGAAGTTGCAGATGCTTGGTGACAAAGACAGACTGGAGGTTAGAGGTTACATTTACAGCTGGAAATACAGAACTCCACTGTTTCCCCCCTTTACATAGTCATAGTTATTGTATTATTACTGTGTGTGTGTGTGTGTGTGTGTCCACTTGTGTGCACACCCGTCTGTGTGTGTGTGTGTGTGTGTGTGTGTGTGTGTGTGTGTGTGTGTGTGTGTGTGTGTGTGTGTGTGTGTGTGTGTGTGTGTGCGTGTGTGCGCGCGTGTGCTTGCGTTGGTGCGTGTGTCAACCACAGGAGGTTGGTGGCACCTTAATCGGGAGGACAGGCTCCTGATAATGTCTGGAGAGGAATACGATGGAATGGTGTCAAATACATCAAACACCTGGTTTCCATGGTTTCCCTGACTTTGATGCCATTCCATTCGCTCCGTTCCAGACATTATTATGAGTCGTCCTCCCCTCAGCAGCCTCCCCTGGTGTGTGTGTGTGTGTGCGTGCGCGTGTGTGTGATGGTGTGATGGTGTCATAACATCTTGTCCATTTCCACTCCCTCCTGAGAGCCATCTGGCCCTGCAGAGTGAACCTCATCCTCTTAGTGATCTGACTGGTGGGGACTTTATCATGACTTACACTATGACAGTTAGCATTACAGTACAGGGCTGACTGTTACTGATCTACAGACTAGATCTACAGACTGACTGACTGTGTTACTGTAGTTCTACAGACTGACTGACTATGTTACTGTAGATCTACAGACTGACTGACTGTGTTCACAGTAGGGCTACCGACTCTACAATCACCAGCTGTCATTCAAACCAAACTGACTGGTCAGTTATCGTCTCCTCTGTTCTCCTCTATCGTCTCCTCTGTTCTCCTCTATGTCCCTGTAACAGGGATGCTTCATAGCGGTCTGTACGGTCGGTACTGAGAACCGGCTCCTCCAACCACATAATTATGTTCTATGACTAAATGAGTCATTTAATACAATCTCTGTGCCTCTAACTTTGTCCTGCTTGAATACTGACACCTTCCATAATACAGTAGATGCTCTCTAATACACACCCTGAGGCAGTAACATTCAAGTGGGCATAAAGTGATTGGGTCACCTTTTACATACCACTTCCAGTACAGGTGGTGTGATGAAGCAAACAGTGGATCATGTTTTGTAGAAACCACATCTCCTGAGGAGAGAGACTCTAACCACATTTGTCATGAAGATCAAACCACATCTCCTGAGGAGAGAGACTCTAACCACATTTATCATGAAGACAAACCACATCTCCTGAGGAGAGAGACTCTAACCACATTTATCATGAAGACAAACCACATCTCCTGAGGAGAGAGACTCTAACCACATTTATCATGAAGACAAACCACACCTCCTGAGGAGAGAGACTCTAACCACATTTATCATGAAGACAAACCACACCTCCTGAGGAGAGAGGATGATGTCACCTAACAGAGCAGATAGGGATTCATCTACGTACCATACATCTGCATCACAAATGGCTCCTGGTCAAAAGTAGTGCACTACTGTATAGGGAATAGGATGCCATTTGGGACGTAGGCTTCCAATAGTTTCTCAGTGCCAGTGCTGTGGGTCTGAATGGGTCTTTGTAGTGTTTATGAGAGGCAGTACTGTAGTATTGTAGTAGTACTGTCTCCAAGACTTGGTAGGAGTCTGTTGTGTTCCCATGCCAAGCAGAGAGGAGAGGAGCACCCTGTGGTTTGTCAATGGCATGCCAGCACAGCACACTAAGCCAGGCCTGGTGCGCTCTCTCTCTCTCTCTCTCTCTCTCTCTCTGTCTGTCTCTCTCTCTCTCTCTCTCTCTCTCTCTCTCTCTCTCTCTGTCTGTCTCTCTCTCTCTCTCTCTCTCTCTCTCTCTCTCTCTCTCTCTCTCTCTCTCTCTCTCTCTCTCTCTCTCTCTCTCTCTCTCTCTGTCTCTGTCTCTCTCTCTCTCTCTCTCTCTCTCTCTCTCTCTCTCTCTCTCTCTCTCTCTCTCTCTCTCTCTCTCTCTCTCTCTCTCTCTCTCTCTCTCTCTCTCTCTGTCTCTCTCTCTCTCTCAATTCAAGGGGCTTTATTGACATGGGAAACATGTGTTGACATTGCCAAAGCAAGTGAGGTAGATATACAAAAGTGAAGTAAACAATACAAATGAACAGTAAACATTACACATACAGAAGTTTCAAAACAATAAAGACATTACAAATGTCATATTGCGTATATATACAGTGTATGTACAAATGGTTAAGGGTACACAAGGGAAAATAAATAAGCATAAATATGGGTTGTATTTACAATGGTGTTTGTTCTTCACTGGTTGCCGTTTCCTTGCTGCAACAGGTCACAAGTCTTGCTGCTGTGATGTCACACTGTGGTATTTCACCCAGTAGATATGGGAGTTGATCAAAATTGGGTTTGTTTTCACATTTATTGTGGGTCTGTGTAATCTGAGGGAAATATGTGTCTCTAATATGGTCATACATTGGACAGGAGGTTAGAAAGTTCAGCTCAGTGTCCACCTCATTTTGTGGGCAGTGAGCACATAGCCTGCCTTCTCTTGAGAGCCATGTCTGCCCTCGGCGACCTTTCTCAATAGCAAGGCTATGCTCACTGAGTCTGTACATAGTCAAAGCTTTCCTTGAGTTTGGGTCAGTCACAGTGGTCAGGTATTCTGCAACTGTGTACTCTCTGTTTAGGGCCAAATATCATTCTAGTTTGCTCTGTTATTTTGTTAATTCTTTCCAATGTGCCAAGTAGTTATCTTTTGTTTTCTCATGATTTGGTTGGGTCTAATTGTGTTGCTGTCCCCAGGCTCTGTGGGGTGTGTTTGTGTTTGTGAACAGAGCCCCAGGACCAGGGACTCTTCTCCAGGTTCATCTCTGTGTAGGTGATGGCTTTGTTATGGAAGGTTTGGGAATCGCTTCCTTTTAGGTGGTTGTAGAATTTAACGTCTCTTTTCTGGATTTTGATAATTAGCTGTTATCGGCCTAATTCTGCTCTGCATGCATTATTTGGTGTTTTACGTTGTACACAGAGGATATTTTTACAGAATTCAGCATGCAGAGTCTCAATTTGGTGTTTGTCCCATTTTGTGAATTCTTGGTTGGTGAGCGGACCCCAGACCTCACAACCATAAAGGGCAATGGGTTCTATAACTGATTCAAGTATTTTAGCCAGATCCTAATTGGTATGTTGAATCTTATGTTCCTTTTGATGACATAGAAGGCCCTTCTTGCCTTGTCTCTCAGATCGTTCACAGCTTTGTGGAAGTTACCTGTGGCGCTGATGTTTAGGCCGAGGTATGTATAGTTTTTTGTGTGCTCTAGGGCAACGGTGTCTAGATGGAATTTGTATTTGTGGTCCTGGCGACTGGAGCTTTTTTGGAACACCATTATTTTGGTCTTACTGAGATTTACTGTCAGGGCCCAAGTCTGACAGAATCTGTGCAGAAGATCTAGGTGCTGCTGTAGGCCCTCCTTGGTTGGTGACAGAAGCACCAGATCATCAGCAAACAGTAGACATTTGACTTCAGATTATAGTAGGGTGAGGCCAGGTGCTGCAGACTGTTCTAGTGCCCTCGCCAATTCGTTGGTATATATGTTGAAGAGGGTGGGGCTTAAGCTGCATCCCTGTCTCACCCCACGACCCTGTGTGAAGAAATGTGTGTGTTTTTTGCCAATTTTAACCGCACACTTGCTGTTTGTGTACATGGATTTTATAATGTTCAAATCAACAAAGCATGAGAAGACTTTGCCTTTGTTTTGGTTTGTTTGTTTGTCAGTTAAGGTTGCAGGGTGAATGCGTGTTCTGTCGTACGGTAATTTGGTAAAAAGCCAATTTGACATTTGCTCAGTACATTGTTTTCATTGAGGAAATGTACAAGTCTGCTGTTAATGATAATGCAGAGGATTTTCCCGAGGTTGCTGTTGATGCATATCCCACGATAGTTATTGGGGTCAAATTTTCTCTACTTTTGTGGATTGGGGTGATCAGTCCTTTGGTTCCAAATATTGGGGAAGATGCCAGAGCTAAGGATGATGTTAAAGAGTTTTAGTATAGCCAATTGGAATTTGTTGTCTGTATATTTGATCATTTCATTGAGGATACCATCAACACCACAAGCCTTTTTGGGTTGGAGGGTTATTATTTTGTCCTGCAGTTCATTCCATGTAATTATAGAATCCAGTGGGTTCTGGGAGTCTTTAATAGTTGATTGTAAGATCTGTATTTGATCATGTATATGTTTTTGCTGTTTGTTCTTTGCTATAGAGCCAAACAGATTGGAGAAGTGGTTTATCCATACATCTCTGTTTTGGATAGATAATTCTTTGTGTTGTTGTCTGTTTAGTGTTTTCTAATTTTCCCAGAAGTGGTTAGAGGGATTTCTGATGAGCTGTTCCTTCTTTTTCCATAGTGTATTTCTGTACTGTTTTAGTGATTCACCATAGTGAAGGCATAGACTCTGGTTTTCTGGGTCTCTATGTTTTTGGTTGGACAGGTTTCTCAATTTCTTTCTTAGGGTTTTACATTCTTCATCAAACCATTTGTCATTGTTGTTCATTTTCTTTAGTTTTCTGTTGGAAATGTCTAGATTTGATAGTGAAGCTGAGGGGTCAAATATACTGTTTAGGTTTTCTACTGCCAAGTTTACACCTTCACTATTACAGTGGAACGTTTTACCCAGGAAATTGTCTACAATTTGTTGTTGCCTAATTGTTTTTTGGTAGGTTTCCAAATTGCATTCCTTCCATCTATAACATTTCTTAATGTTACTCAGTTCCTTTGGCTTTGATGCCTCATGATTGAGTATTGCTCTGTTTAAGTAGACTGTGATTTTGCTGTGGTCTGATAGGGGTGTCAGTGGGCTGACTGTGAACGCTCTGAGAGACTCTGGGTTGAGGTCAGTGATAAAGTAGTCTACAGTACTACTGCCAAGAGATGAGCTATAGGTGTACCTACCATAGGAGTCCCCTCGAAGCCTACCGTTGACTATGTACATATCCAGCGTGCGACAGAGCTGCAGGAGTTGTGACTCGTTTTTGTTGGTTATGTTGTCATAGTTGTGCCTAGGGGGGCATATGGGGGAGGGAATGCTGTCACCTGCAGGCAGGTGTTTGTCCCCCTGTGTGCTGAGGGTGTCAGGTTCTTGTCCAGTTTTGGCATTTTGGTCGCCACAGACTAGTACATGTCCCTGGGCCTGGAAATGATTGATTTCCCCCTCCAGGATGGAGAAGCTGTCTCCATTAAAGTGTGGGGATATAGGTAGCACACAGGAGGACATCATTTCCTTTTGAATTTCTAGCCAAATGTAAAATGTTCCTGTTTTGATTCATTTAATAGAGTGAGTTAGGTCTGCTCCATACCAAATGAGCATTCCCTCTGAGTCCCTTCCCTGTTTCACACCTGGTAGTTTGGTGGATGGGACTACCAGCTCTCTGTAACCTAAAGGGCAACCAGTGGGTCAGTCTCCTCTATACCATGTTTCTTGTGGGATGACAATGTCTGTATTTCCAATTTCTTTGATGAAGTCCAGGTTCCTGCTCTTTAGGCCAAAGGCAGATGACCTCAGGCCTTGGATATTCCAGGATGAGATAGTGAATTCTTTGTATTCCATAAAGTGTCCAATATTGTTAGTTGTGTGGTTTGGCCTCTGTTCAGTAAGTGTGAGCAGAGCCTGCTGAGCATCTGGTACATGCCATTGGCTTGGGCGAGTGTAAGAGTGGGGGTTGGGCCTGTTTGCCTGCTCACGGCCTGGGCGTATATGTGACTTTCATGTTGATGCCCTCTTTGCGAGAGTGGAGTGTATGGGGTGGTCAGGAGGGGCATAGGTCAGATGTAGGTCCTCCCGGGCGGGGGGGGTCAGGAGGGGCATAGGTCGGATGTAGGTCCTCCCGGGCGTGGAGGGGGGGTCAGGAGGGGCATAGGTCAGATGTAGGTCCTCCCGGGCGTGGAGGGGGGTCAGGAGGGGCATAGGTCAGATGTAGGTCCTCCCGGGCGTGGGGGGTCAGGAGGGGCATAGGTCAGATGTAGGTCCTCCCGGGCGTGGAGGGGGGTCAGGAGGGGCATAGGTCAGATGTAGGTCCTCCCGGGCGTGGGGGGTCAGGAGGGGCATAGGTCAGATGTAGGTCCTCCCGGGCGTGGAGGGGGTCAGGAGGGGCATAGGTCAGATGTAGGTCCTCCCGGGCGTGGAGGGGGGTCAGGAGGGGCATAGGTCAGATGTAGGTCCTCCCGGGCGTGGAGGGGGTCAGGAGGGGCATAGGTCAGATGTAGGTCCTCCCGGGCGTGGAGGGGGTCAGGAGGGGCATAGGTCAGATGTAGGTCCTCCCGGGCGTGGAGGGGGGTCAGGAGGGGCATGGGTCAGATGTAGGTCCTCCCGGGCGTGGAGGGGGGTCAGGAGGGGCATAGGTCAGATGTAGGTCCTCCCGGGCGTGGAGGGGGGTCAGGAGGGGCATAGGTCAGATGTAGGTCCTCCCGGGCGTGGAGGGGGGTCAGGAGGGGCATAGGTCAGATGTAGGTCCTCCCGGGCGTGGAGGGGGGGGTCCCACAGGTCTGGCAGTGTCTTGCTGGTCTGGGCGGGTGTCTATTCATCTGCTGCTCCTGTGTGAAGTGTTGGGGCTGCGTTTGAGGGCGATGTCCTTTAGGGTCCGAGCGAAGGTGGGCACTGCTGCCTTGTATAGGTGGACCTGGTCATAAGAGGCTGTTCAAGTCCAGGGTGGAGTGGTGGGCCAGATAAACATTTGGTTTTGAGGCACAGTCACAAGAAATACTTGCGTTTACCCTCTGAATGGAAGCAGGGTGGAAGTCTTTTCATGGTAGCAAGGCAGAGAAAACCACGTCTCTCTCTCTTTCTCTCTGAGAGATGACTGTGTCCCCAAAAACACCATATTGCTTATACAGTGGACTACTTTATACCAGGACCCATTGGGCTCTGGTCAAATGTAATGTGTCCTAACAGAGTGGTCTTCTTCTATATGTCTCAACAGACTGTGGAGTGTCCCAACAGAGTGGTCTTCTTCTATATGTCTCAGCAGACTGTGGAGTGTCCCAACAGAGTGGTCTTCTTCTATATGTCTCAGCAGACTGTGGAGTGTCCCAACAGAGTGGTCTTCTTCTATATGTCTCAGCAGACTGTGGAGTGTCCCAACAGAGTGGTCTTCTTCTATATGTCTCAGCAGACTGTGGAGTGTCCCAACAGAGTGGTCTTCTTCTATATGTCTCAGCAGACTGTGGAGTGTCCCAACAGAGTGGTCTTCTTCTATATGTCTCAGCAGACTGTGGAGTGTCCCAACAGAGTGGTCTTCTTCTATATGTCTCAGCAGACTGTGGAGTGTCCCAACAGTGTGGTCTTCTTCTATATGTCTCAGCAGACTGTGGAGTGTCCCAACAGAGTGGTCTTCTTCTATATGTCTCAGCAGACTGTGGAGTGTCCCAACAGAGTGGTCTTCTTCTATATGTCTCAGCAGACTGTGGAGTGTCCCAACAGAGTGGTCTTCTTCTATATGTCTCAGCAGACTGTGTGTCCCAACAGTTGGTTCTATATGTCTCAGCAGACTGTGGAGTGTCCCAACAGAGTGGTCTTCTTCTGTATATCTGATGTCTCAGCAGACTGTGGAGTGTCCCAACAGTGTGGTTCTATATGTCTCAGCAGACTGTGGAGTGTCCCAGCAGAGTGGTCCTGAATTTCCCAGTTGAAATACCCTAGCTGTATATCTGACTGGTTGTATTTTCTCAATATAATGGACCGTTAATGAACAACTAACATAGGGAAGTGTGTGTGCATTCCTGGACATGGGTGGGTCTGTATGGCTGTGTGTGCATGTGCGGCCATCTGTGTGTGTGTGGGCGTCCATTGTAAAATAAGAATTTGTTCTTAACTGACTTGCCTTGTGTGTTGGCATGTACATCTCTCTTACTCTCTCTCTCTGTGTGTAAAGGTTGTACTGGTACTAACAGCTAACAGTAGTGAATCCATCCGCCCTCCCCTTCCCCCTGTCCATGGAATCTTACTCATTATGATAGAAAAAGACAAATGAATTCTAGATCAGCATTACTCTGTGACACTTTGTGAATTCAGGCCCAGAAGTCTTGTGTTAGTTCAGCTCCCTGAGCTAATGTTGCCTTAGATCAAATGTAGTCTTATAGGACTACAACGACCAAGGTTCAAACCCAGTCAAAAGTCTACATGTGACATTACAATGAGTGGGGTAAACATAGAGATCCTATAATGTAATCCTATGGGTGTAAATACACTTTGGGCTCCTGAGTGGCGCGGTGGTCTAAGGCACTGCATTTCAGTGCTAGAGGCGTCACTACAGACCCTGGTTCGATCCCGGGCTGTATCACAACCAGCCGTGATCGGGAGTCCCACAATTGGCCCAGTGTCGTCCGGGGTTAGGGAGTGTTTGGCCATCATTGTAAAATAAGAATTTGTTCTTAACTGACTTGCCTAGTTAAATAAAGGTTAAATATTATTATAATATATTTTTTACATCTATCCCTGGATGTCCACTCTTAGGCTGCGTTGACACAGGCAGCCCAATCCTGATATTTTTTCCACTAATTGGTCTTACCAATCACATCAGATATTTTCAAATCAGATCTTGTTCAGAGCTGAACTGATTGGACAAAATACCAATTAGTGGGGGGAAAAAGTTCAGAATTGGGCTGCCTGTGTAAATGCAGCATTAAATGTCCAGCTTCTAACAGGCAGACTAGTTAAAACAGATGTCTGTAATATTCGTCCCTCAACCCAGAATCCTGCTCTGTAGTTTTATGTGAGTTTTAACAGTGGCCTGATAACGTTTAGAGTTCTTTCTAAAAATGAGTCCAGTGTATTAGGATGGATCTGGCTTGTTAAACATCAGACAGCGTGTGTGTGTGTGTGTGTGTGTGTGTGTGTGTGTGTCTGTTCAGAGAAACGACCAGATGAATCTACCGTCTGTCTCTAGAGAAATATTTAGAAAAAGGATGTTAGGCGAGACTCTCTCTCTCACACAGCATCGTTAATAATTACATATCGTTTTTTATTTTCGAGTGTTTGTGTGTGGTGACTGTATGCGAGTAACGCTGTAGGAGTAAAGTTAGTCAGTATCGCCACCTGCTGTCAGGAACAAGAACAGCAGAGGTGAGAATAAGTAAGAGATTATCAACGAGAGGCAATTAAAAATAATGAACGATTTGTTTATTTTTATTTCACCTTTATTCAACCAGGTAGGCTAGTTGAGAACACCTTTATTCAACCAGGTAGGCTAGTTGAGAACACCTTTATTCAACCAGGTAGGCTAGTTGAGAACACCAGGTAGGCTAGTTGAGAACACCTTTATTCAACCAGGTAGGCTAGTTGAGAACACCTTTATTCAACCAGGTAGGCTAGTTGACCTTTATTCAACCAGGTAGGCTAGTTGAGAACACCTTTATTCAACCAGGTAGGCTAGTTGAGAACACCTTTATTCAACCAGGTAGGCTAGTTGAGAACACCTTTATTCAACCAGGTAGGCTAGTTGAGAACACCTTTATTCAACCAGGTAGGCTAGTTGAGAACAAGTTCTCATTTGCAACTGCGACCTGGCCAAGATAAAGCAAAGCAGTTTGACACATACAACAACACAGAGTTACACATGGAGTAAAACAAACATAGTCAATAATACAGTAGAAAATATATAACAAAAAGTCTATATACAGTGAGTGCAATCAAGGTAAAATAAGGGAGTTAAGGCAATAAATAGGCCATGGTGGCGAAGTAATTACAATATAGCAATTAAACACTGGAATGATACATGTGCAGAAGATGAATGTGCAAGTAGAGATACTGGGGTGCAAAGGAGCAAGATAAATAAGAGATGTGTGTCCCACGACGCGTTAGCGGAGGGGATCTGACCTTCCATTGAGTTACATCCTTTTCCAGAGAACACATCGAGCCCAGAGTTGATGATCCCTTTAATACCATGGCTGTAATTAATCACATTTGCCGCAAGATATGTGTTCATTTACCGGTAGAAATGTTTTCAACATCCACTGAAGTAGCTAGCAAGTTTACTAGATAGCTACAGTAGATGCATTGGTAACCAAACAAACAGACGTACTAGTTTAGCTAACTGAACCACCAGTCCTAGCTTACCAGTATGAACATCGAATTCAACAATTCCAATAATGTTTAAAATTCGACTTTTGCTTTTAAAAAGCAGCTTCAACATAGAACATGGAAGAATGAACTATAGTCATTGAATTCTACCATGCAAACATACCGTGCGTTATTTAAGCAATAAGGCCAGAGGAGGTGTGGTATATGGTCAATATACCACGGCTAAGGGCTGTTCTTATGCATCACGCAACGCGGAGCGCCTGGATACAACCCTTAGCCGTGGTATATTGGCCAGATGAGCCGCATTGCTATTATAAACTGGTTAGCAACGTAATTAGAGCAGTAAAACTAAACGTTTTGTCATACCCGCTGTATACGTCTGATATACCATGACTTTCAGCCAATCAGAATTCAGGGCTCAAACCACACAGTTTCTAACAGTATATAACCAACAGGGGTCAGGAGAGGCTAAGGGAGGCCCAGTAGGCTGACTGGAGAGAGAGAACCGTTTAAGGATAGAAAATGTATAAATGCTTAATGAACTTAGTTAAACTGTCGTACCCCATCAGAACCCAAACTACAAGCTTGTTTTACTCCAATGTTTGTTAACAAACATGTAAACAAACACCGTAGCCTCAAAACACGGCTAAAAAATATAATTGAAGGTCAATCCTTGCATCCAAAGCATGTTCTATTAATTTGAGTGGTTACATTTCTCTAGCCCCATCCCTAAACCTTTTACCAAACCAGGGGTGGCTGTCTGCCTTGTTGTTGTTTCAACAGCAGATTGTTTCTTTAAAAATCATCCTCCAAATCTGAACTTATTGATGATGACAACAATGTCCTTTAATATTTATAAAACCACTGATGATTTTAGATGGGAGAAGAAGATATCTCTGAGAGATTTAAGGAACAGTTTTACTTATTGATGATGACAACAATGTCATTTATTATTTATAATACCACTGATGGTTTTAGATGGGAGAAGAAGATATCTCTGAGAGATTTAAGGAACAGTTTTACTTATTGATGATGACAACAATTATTGAATATTATCAATAAAGTGGAATGGATTCAAAACATGTGTTCTTGTGAAGTGTGATGTATGTGGCTCTGGGAGGAGTTTTGTGTGGAAACCTGAAGACTAGGCTTTAGCTCGGCAGGCTAACAGAGACACGCAGGACATCCAGGGTTTCTCGTCAGTCATAAAGTCCATAAAGGATATTGTTGGAATGATTAAGCAGGGACCTTCGTGTGGGTGTGTGTGTGTGTGTGTGAGTAAAACTGCACACTTTATTGCTTTGAGGGACAAAGTCCCAAAACCCCGTTTTATCAGAAAACATTCATAGTGAAAGTTAGAAAAGAACAAGCCACGGAAAAGCAAGAGCAAGTGACACAATTCTGTCGGATAAAATTAGGAGGCTTCTCTCAGGTATGTATGTGATCAGTGATTGGACATTGACAGTTACGGTACCTGTAGGTTGTTTTATGAGCATTCTCCTTTCTGGTTCAATGAAAAGTCAACTTCTTCAGAGGTTTAACAGCAGATTGATTTATCTGGCAGTTCTTTTCTTATTGATCATAATTTGATTGTTCACAAATATGTTTCAGTTAATCAAAATAGAAAACACGTCAGATAACATACTGTATGTTTGTGACTATTACTACAATTTCTTAGTAATGTTATAGTGTATAATAGGTGTGTCTGTATCATGTCTCTTAGTAATGTTATAGTGTATAATAGGTGTGTCATGTCTCTTAATGTTATAGTGTATAATAGGTGTGTCTGTATCATGTCTCTTAGTAATGTTATAGTTTATAATAGGTGTGTCTGTATCATGTCTCTTAGTAATGTTATAGTTTATAATAGGTGTGTCTGTATCATGTCTCTTAGTAATGTTATAGTGTATAATAGGTGTGTCTGTATCATGTCTCTTAGTGTTATAGTGTATAATAGGTGTGTCATGTCTCTTAGTGTTATAGTGTATAATAGGTGTGTCATGTCTCTTAGTGTTATAGTGTATAATAGGTGTGTCTGTATCATGTCTCTTAGTGTTATAGTGTATAATAGGTGTGTCATGTCTCTTAGTGTTATAGTGTATAATAGGTGTGTCATGTCCTAGGCGGCTGGTGCTGCAGTGACTCTGTGTTGTTGGTCTGGTGTTATCTCCATTCACAGGGTCTAAAGGTTCCACATTGTTATAGGGTTTATGACAGTTACAAATAATGGTATAATTATGCAGTCAATTTCTTATAATTGGTCCCAATAGCTCTTTCTCCGATCTACATTCAGTTAGATGTGTTGAAGAAGGTTTCATTGATCTATTTTATACTTGTTCTTTAGTCGGTGTATATTTTTCACCTTTCAACCCTTATTGGTGTGTCACAGACTCTCCATGTTACAGTTTATAATAGGGGTCTCTATCACAGTCTCTTAGTTGTTATAGTTTATAATAGGTGTGTCATGTCGACTTACATGTTATAGTGTTAATAGGTGGTGTCGCGACTCGACAGACAATGGTTATAGTTTATAACACCGCAGTGTGGGTCATGTCTCGACAGACATGCATGGTGTATAGACACCGGTGGTGGGTCGCGTCTCGACAGACACCGCAGTTGGTGGGTGTATAGACAGCAGTGTGGGTCGACTCGACAGACACCTCAGTTGGTGGGTTATAGTGACAGATACCGCAGTTGGTGGGTCTGTACTCATGACTCTAGTTGTTATAGTGTATAGACACCGCAGTTGGTGGGTCGCGACTCGACAGAATCAGTTATAGTTTATAATAGGTGGGTCGCGACTCTTACAGACATAGTTTACAATAGGTGTGTCTTAATGTTACAGATAATGGTGGTCATGTCTCGACAGACATGTTATCAGTTTATAATAGGTGGTGGGTCGCGACTCGACAGACACCTCAGTTGGTGGGTAGTGACTATAACAGATGTCTCTTACACCGCAGTTGGTAGTGTATAATAGGTGTGTCATCGACAGTCTCTTAGTACATCAGTTATGGTTTATAACAGACACCTCAGTGGTGGTCATGACTCTTAGTACATGTTATAGTGTATAATCAGTTGGTGGGTCGCGACTCAACAGACATCATTATGGTTTATAATCAGGTGTGTCATGTCTCTGCGACTCAACAGACATCAGTTGGTGGTGCGTCTCAACAGACATCAGTTGGTGGGTGTGTCTTAACAGACATCCGACTTAAGTTATCAGTTGGTATCAACAGATCAGTTGGTGGGTCATGTCTCGACAGACACCGCAGTTGGTGGGTTCGACAGACACCGCAGTTGGTGGGTCTGTCGACAGACACCTCAGTTGGTGGGTGTTATAGTTTATACCGCGATCACAGACACCTCAGTTGGTGGGTGTTATAGTTTATACCGCAGTTGGTGGGTCATGTCTCTACAGACAGCAGTGGTGGGTCATGTCTCGACAGACATCAGTTGGTGGGTGTATAACACCGCAGTGGTGTCTGACATCAGTTGGTGTCTCTTAGTAACCGCAGTTGGTGGGTGTATACACCGCAGTTGGTGGGTGTCATGTCTCTTGGTGTTATCGACAGACATAATTGGTGGGTCATGTCCGACAGGCAGTTGGTGGTGCTGACAGACACTCTGTGTTGTTGGTCTGGACACCGCAGTTATCTATCTCCATCCATTCACAGGGTCTCAAAGGTTCCACACAGACATAGTTGGTGGATGACGAGTTACAGACATAATGGTGGATAATTATGCAGTCAATTTCAGTTATAATTGGACTCAACAGACACCTCAGTTTCTCCGATCTACATTCAGTTGATGTGTTGACAGACACCTCAGTTGGTCATTGACTCTAACAGACACTTGTTCTTTAGTCAACAGACACCTCAGTTTTTCACCTCAACAGACACCTCAGTTGGTGGGTCGCGACTCAACAGACTCCTCAGTTGGTGGATCACGACTCAACAGACACCTCAGTTGGTGGGTCGCGACTCAACAGACACCTCAGTTGGTGGATCGCGACTCAACAGACACCTCAGTTGGTGGGTCGCGACTCAACAGACACCTCAGTTGGTGGGCCGCGACTCAACAGACTCCTCAGTTGGTGGATCGCGACTCAACAGACACCTCAGTTGGTGGGTCGCGACTCAACAGACACCTCAGTTGGTGGGTCGCGACACAACAGACACCGCAGTTGGTGGGTCGCGACTCGACAGACACCTCAGTTGGTGGGTCGCGACTCGACAGACACCTCAGTTGGTGGGTCGCGACTCGACAGACACCTCAGTTGGTGGATCGCGACTCAACAGACACCTCAGTTGGTGGGCCACGAAGCAAAATATGTGAGAACTCCTAGTCTACATAGATAGACCATATAACAATCTGAAACCTTTCGGTGGTTCATTATGCATCTTGTACTGTCTCTCTGTGTTGTTATAATAGGTGTCTGTATACTGTCTCTCTGTGTTGTTATAGGACTATAATAGGTGTCTGTATACTGTCTCTCTGTGTTGTTATAGGACTATAATAGGTGTCTGTGTACAGTCTCTCTGTGTTGTTATACAACTATAATAGGTGTCTGTGAATTGTCTGTGTTGTTATAGGACTATAATAGGTGTCTGTGTACTGTCTCTCTGTGTTGTTATAATAGGTGTCTGTGTACGGTCTTTCTGTGTTGTTTAAATAGGTGTCTGTGTACTGTCTCTCTGTGTTGTTATAATAGGTGTCTGTGTACTGTCTCTCTGTGTTGTTATAGGACTATAATACATGTCAGTTAAGAACAAATTCTTATTTACAATGACGACTCTCTGATGAGAGTTTCTCTCTTCTGGTTTTCTGTTCCCTCCAGTTGTATGTCAGTAACATCAATGAAGAGTGACCGTTCAATGGATTCCCCTCGTTATTTCAAAGAGAGAGAAAAGGTCTCTCAGCCAAAAGCAGAGTAAGACCCTCTATTGTACCTTCTAAAACAGAGAAACTACAAGGATGCTACTGCTTTACCTCATTATAATAAAATATTAAAGGATGCTACTGCTTTACCTCATTATAATAATATATTAAAGGATGCTACTGCTTTACCTCATTATAATAACATATTAAAGGATGCTACTGCTTTACCTCATTATAATAATATATTAAAAGGATGCTACTGCTTTACCTCATTATAATAACATATTAAAAGGATGCTACTGCTTTACCTCATTATAATAATATATTAAAAGGATGCTACTGCTTTACCTCATTATAATAAAATATTAAAGGATGCTACTGCTTTACCTCATTATAATAACATATTAAAGGATGCTACTGCTTTACCTCATTATAATAACATATTAAAGGATGCTACTGCTTTACCTCATTATAATAAAATATTAAAGGATGCTACTGCTTTACCTCATTATAATAAAATATTAAAGGATGCTACTGCTTTACCTCATTATAATAAAATATTAAAGGATGCTACTGCTTTACCTCATTATAATAAAATATTAAAGGATGCTACTGCTTTACCTCATTATAATAAAATATTAAAGGATGCTACTGCTTTACCTCATTATAATAAAATATTAAAGGATGCTACTGCTTTACCTCATTATAATAAAATATTAAAGGATGCTACTGCTTTACCTCATTATAATAAAATATTAAAGGATGCTACTGCTTTACCTCATTATAATAAAATATTAAAGGATGCTACTGCTTTACCTCATTATAATAAAATAATGCTACTCTTTATAATAAAATATTAAAGGATGCTACTGCTTTACCTCATTATAATAAAATATTAAAGGATGCTACTGCTTTACCTCATTATAATAAAATATTAAAGGATGCTACTGCTTTACCTCATTATAATAAAATATTAAAGGATGCTACTGCTTTACCTCATTATAATAAAATATTAAAGGATGCTACTGCTTTACCTCATTATAATAAAATATTAAAGGATGCTACTGCTTTACCTCATTATAATAAAATATTAAAGGATGCTACTGCTTTACCTCATTATAATAAAATATTAAAGGATGCTACTGCTTTACCTCATTATAATAAAATATTAAAGGATGCTACTGCTTTACCAGCGTATAATAAAATATTAAAGGATACATACTGTATCGAAACAGATCAAGGTTATTATATACTGAATAAAAATATAAACGCAACACACATATAAAGTGTTGGTCCCATGTTTCATGAGCTGAAATAAAAGACCCAAGACCCATCCATATGAACAAAAAGCTTATTTCTCTCAAATGTTGTGCACAGATCCATACAACTTTGAAGGGGTGTCCACATACTTTTTTTGTATACTGTATAGTGTACATTTCTGCAACAACTAGGAGCGTTGAAGTATGACTCTAAACTTCTCTGCTGTTTGGTTCCCGTAGCTACCGCGGTTAGCTGAGTGAACCGCACCCCAGCACATGCGCATATTCTCTGTGTGATTGTGTGAGACCAAAGTCTTGCATCGTCTCAATGGCCGATTTTGGGCGGATCACTTTTGTCAAGTCATTCAAAGTGTTTTCCATTCTGGGGATAAAAATTGTCTGACTAAATGTCGAATTGATGAACTTGACAAAAAAAAAATCATGTGATCTAAGATCATGAAGTGTCGACTGCAAGTTTCTGCAGTTGCTCTTCAACTTCATCCTGTTGCATTGTGGGAGGATCATGTAGTTGATAGAATGTGTAGTAAATCTAACATGTGTTTTATTGATCCATGTATTTGATTAGTAGGTCATTCCTCTTTTCTTTTCCCAATCAATCAGACCAGAAGAACCATGTGACATCTGCTCTGAGCGCAGAGCCATGAAGCTTTGTCTGACCTGCTCTGTCTACTACTGTGAGAAACACATGAGGAAGCACTTCATAATACAAGCACTGAGGAGACACGTCATGGTGGATGTCACTGAAGAAGTCGTACTACAGAGAAACACCTCGGAGAAGAAGAGAGAGGAGCAGGAGGAAGAGGGAAGGAGACAGGGACAGGAGGAGGGGCTGAGGTGGCAGACGAGGAAGGAGGACTTTAGGGAAGAGGAGAGGGGGCACCAGGAGGCTGTGGAACAACAGTGCAGAGAGAAGGAGAGGAAGAGAGAGGAGAAGGAGGAAGAGGGAAGGAGACAGGGACAGGAGGAGGGGCTGAGGTGGCAGACGAGGAAGGAGGACTTTAGGGAAGAGGAGAGGGGGCACCAGGAGGCTGTGGAACAACAGTGCAGAGAGAAGGAGAGAGAGAGAGAGGGAAGGAGGAAGAGAGAGGGGCTGAGGTGGCAGACGAGGAAGGACAGAGAGATGGAGAGGAAGAGAGAGCGAGAGAAGGAGAGAGAGGGAGAAGGAGAGAGAGAGGGAGAAGCAGCAGCTATCGATAGGGGACTCCTATGGCTGTACTGACCAGGTCCAGCCTGAGACATCCAGGGTAGACAGGGCAAAGTCCAAATCCATTCCTGAGCTGGACCATGTGGAGGAACCAGAGATCACAGTGACTAGCAGTGACGGGCTGGGTGAGGCATCATGGATAAAGGGCCAGCAGAACCTGCCCCTTGCGCAGCTGGAGAGGCAGCAGAACCTGCCCAAGGTGCAGCTGGAGAGGCAGCAGATCCTGCCCAAGGTGCAGCTGGAGAGGCAGCAGATCCTGCCCACGGCGCAGCTGGAGAGGCAGCAGATCCTGCCCACGGCGCAGCTGGAGAGGCAGCAGATCCTGCCCAAGGTGCAGCTGGAGAGGCAGCAGATCCTGCCCAAGGTGCAGCTGGAGAGGCAGCAGATCCTGCCCAAGGTGCAGCTGGAGAGGCAGCAGATCCTGCCCAAGGTGCAGCTGGAGAGGCAGCAGATCCTGCCCAAGGTGCAGCTGGAGAGGCAGCAGAACCTGCCCAAGGTGCAGCTGGAGACGCAGCAGAACCTGCAGATGAAAAAGAAAGTCAGACTACGCAACGACGACAGCTGGATCCGCCAGTGTTCCACCAGCAAGCCTCCTGCCACCGGACCCATCAGGAAAGGCAAGTCTCTCGACAACCTGGACATCTGCTCTTCCTGGCACTCGTCATGGACACCGGAGAGCACCTCCTCCATCCTCAACTACAGTTGGCCTCACTCTGCCCTCAACAGCTACATCGGCCGGGTCGGAGGTCATTCCGGCTCAGCCACGATGTCCTCTCTCTCCATGAGCTCCCTCAGAGGAGCCGGGGTTGGAAGCAACCAGTCTTCATGGTCCCAGCGCTCTCCCTCACCCTCCTCCTCCTCTTCCTCTTCCCCCTCCCCTTCTACTGGCCCCAAGTCCCAGTCATTCCTATCCGTGCATGAAAGCAGCAGGACAGTGAGTGGCAAGGAAATGTGTACGTTGTGTGACACGGCGCTGGTCAAGGGAGCCGCCATGGTCATCGAGTCCCTGGGGCTCGTTTATCATTTGACGTGTTTCAAGTGCATCAACTGTAAGTCCGAGCTGCTGGGCGCATCGGAGGTCGGAGCGGAGGTCAGAATACGGAACCGACATCTCTTCTGTGACTCCTGCTATGTGATTGAAAAGTGGACAGTCAACCTCCGTGAGAAACGAGTCAAAAGATTTTCAGAAGTAAAAGCAAGATACACCAGCAGTGTCGTTTCCAAAGAGAGGAAATGAAACACAGTGGGCAGAACAAGGAGTTTCACGTGAAGTTGTATTGTCACATGCGCAGGATTAAGCAGGTCTAACACAGTACAGTGAAACGTTAACTTGTGAGCTCTTTCCCAACGATGCACGAGGAAGACAGTGAGAAAGAAATAACAACAGGACATGAGAGAAGAAACATGAGGATGCTGTTTTATACAGGTCTGATATACAGGTGTGGTATACAGGTGTGGTATACAGGTGTGGTATACAGGTGTGGTATACAGGTGTGGTATACAGGTGTGGTATACAGGTCTGGTATACAGGTGTGGTATACAGGTGTGATATACAGGTGTGGTATACAGGTGTGGTATACAGGTGTGGTATACAGGTGTGGTATACAGGTGTGATATACAGGTCTGGTATACAGGTGTGATATACAGGTCTGGTATACAGGTGTGGTATACAGGGTACAGGTGTGGTATACAGGTGTGGTATACAGGTGTGGTATACAGGTGTGGTATACAGGTCTGGTATACAGGTGTGGTATACAGGTGGTACAGGTGATATACAGGTCTGGTATACAGGTCTGGTATACAGGTGTGATATACAGGTCTGGTATACAGGTGTGTGATATACAGGTGTGATATACAGGTCTGGTATACAGGTGTGGTATACAGGTGTGATATACAGGTGTGATATACAGGTCTGGTATACAGGTGTGATATACAGGTGTGATATACAGGTCTGGTATACAGGTCTGATATACAGGTGTGATATACAGGTCTGGTATACAGGTCTGATATACAGGTGTGATATACAGGTCTGGTATACAGGTGTGATATACAGGTCTGGTATACAGGTGTGATATACAGGTCTGATATACAGGTCTGATATACAGGTGTGATATACAGGTCTGGTATACAGGTCAGGTCTGATATACAGGTGTGATATACAGGTGTGATATACAGGTCTGGTATACAGGTCTGGTATACAGGTCAGGTCTGATATACAGGTCTGATATACAGGTGTGATATACAGGTCTGGTATACAGGTCAGGTCTGATATACAGGTGTGATATACAGGTGTGATATACAGGTCAGGTCTGATATACAGGTGTGATATACAGGTCTGGTATACAGGTCAGGTCTGATATACAGGTGTGATATACAGGTGTGATATACAGGTCAGGTCTGATATACAGGTGTGATATACAGGTCTGGTATACAGGTGTGATATACAGGTCTGGTATACAGGTCTGGTATACAGGTCTGATATACAGGTCTGGTATACAGGTCTGATATACAGGTCTGGTATACAGGTCTGGTATACAGGTCTGATATACAGGTCTGGTATACAGGTCTGGTATACAGGTCTGATATACAGGTCTGGTATACAGGTGTGATATACAGGTATACAGGGTCTGATATATACAGGTCTCAGGTCTGATATAGGTCAGGTCTGATATACAGGTGTGATATACAGGTCTGATATACAGGTCAGGTCTGATAGGTGTACAGGTCTGATATACAGGTCTGGTCTGATATACAGGTCTGATATACAGGTCTGATATACAGGTGTGATATACAGGTCTGATATACAGGTCTGATATACAGGTCTGATATACAGGTCTGATATACAGGTCTGATATACAGGTCTGGTATACAGGTCAGGTCTGATATACAGGTGTGATATACAGGTCTGGTATACAGGTCAGGTCTGATATACAGGTGTGATATACAGGTCTGGTATACAGGTCAGGTCTGATATACAGGTGTGATATACAGGTCAGGTCTGATATACAGGTGTGATATACAGGTCTGGTATACAGGTCAGGTCTGATATACAGGTGTGATATACAGGTGTGATATACAGGTCAGGTCTGATATACAGGTGTGATATACAGGTCAGGTCTGGTATACAGGTGTGATATACAGGTGTGATATACAGGTCTGGTATACAGGTCAGGTCTGATATACAGGTGTGATATACAGGTCAGGTCTGATATAAAGGTCTGATATACAGGTGTGATATACAGGTGTGATATACAGGTGTGATATACAGGTCTGGTATACAGGTCAGGTCTGATATACAGGTGTGATATACAGGTCAGGTCTGATATACAGGTCTGATATACAGATCATCTGATATACAGGTCTGATATACAGGTCAGGTCTGATATACAGGTCAGGTCTGATATACAGGTGTGATATACAGGTCAGGTCTGATATACAGGTCTGATATACAGGTCAGGTCTGATATACAGGTGTGATATACAGGTCTGATATAAAGGTCTGATATACAGGTGTGATATACAGGTCTGATATACAGGTCAGGTCTGATATACAGGTGTGATATACAGGTGTGATATACAGGTGTGATATACAGGTGTGATATACAGGTCAGGTCTGGTATACAGGTGTGATATACAGGTGTGATATACAGGTGTGATATACAGGTCTGGTATACAGGTCAGGTCTGATATACAGGTGTGATATACAGGTCAGGTCTGATATACAGGTGTGATATACAGGTCTGATATACAGGTCTGATATACAGGTCTGATATACAGGTCTGATATACAGGTCTGATATACAGGTCTGATATACAGGTCTGATATACAGGTGTGATATACAGGTCTGATATACAGGTCTGATATACAGGTCTGATATACAGGTCTGATATACAGGTCTGATATACAGGTCTGATATACAGGTCTGATATACAGGTCTGATATCAGGTCTGATATACAGGTCTGATATACAGGTCTGATATACAGGTCTGATATACAGGGTCAGGTCTGATATACAGGTCTGATATACAGGTCAGGTCTGATATACAGGTCTGATATACAGGTCTGATATACAGGTCTGATATACAGGTCTGATATACAGGTCTGATATACAGGTCTGATATACAGGTCTGATATACAGGTCTGATATACAGGTCTGATATACAGGTGTGATATACAGGTCTGATATACAGGTCTGATATACAGGTCTGATATACAGGTCTGATATACAGGTCAGGTCTGATATACAGGTCAGGTCTGATATACAGGTCTGATATACAGGTCTGATATACAGGTCTGATATACAGGTCTGATATGACCTGAGAATGGGCATAGAGTGAGTGCAGATAGTCTGTGGTAGAGAGGAAGGACATTGGTAGTTATATATTCAACAGTTTTATGGCCTGGGGAAAGAAGCTACACTGAACTAAAATATAAACACAACATGTAAAGTTCTGATCCCATGTTTCATGAGCTGAAATAAAAGATCCCAGAAATGTTCCATACGCACAAAAGCTTATTTCTCTCAAATGTTGTCCACAAATGTGTTTACATCTCTGTTAGTGAGCATCTCTCACTTTGCCAAGATAATCTATCAACCTGACAGGTGTGGAATATCAAGACGCTGATTGAACAGCATGACTATTACACAGGTGCACCTTGTACAGGGGACAATAAAAGGCCGGTCTAGACATCTGTGGCATTGTGTTGTGTGACAAAACTACTACAACTTTTAAAGTTGAGGGAGCGTGCAATTGGTATGCTGACTGCAGGAATGTCCACCAGAGCTGTTGGCAGAGTTTCATGTTAATTTCTCTACCAATGTTGTTTTAGAGAATTTGGTTGTACATCCAACCGGCCTCCCAACCGCAGACCACATGTATGGTGTTGTGTGAGCGGTTTGCTGATGTTAACACTGTGAACAGAGTGCCCCATGGTGGCAGTGGGGTTATGGTATGGACAGGCAAAAGCTACGGACACAATTGCATTTTATCGATTGGCAATTTGAATGTTCAAAAATACTGCGACGAGATCCTGAGGGCCATTTAAAAATGCTTATCTGTATTCCCAGTCGTGTGAAATCAATAGATTAAGGCCACATGAATTTATTTAAATTGACTGATTTTCTCGTATGAGCTGTAACTCAGTAAAATGGTTGGAATTGTTGCATGTTGCATTTATATTTTTGTTCAGTATATTTCGGAGCCCGTTGGTCCACGACTCGATGCCCCGGTACCGCCTGCCGGACAGGAGCAGATAGAACATTCCATGGCTCAGGCGGCTGGATTCCTTGGCAGTTTTTCGGGCATAAATGTATTGGATGGCCGTCCGCACCACCCTCTCTAGGGCCTTGCGGTCGTGGACGGAGCAGTTGCCATACCAGGCGGTGATAAAACCAGTCAGGAGGCTTTCGATGGTACACCTGTAAAAGTTCCTGAGGATCTGAGGGGCCAAATCTCTTCAGTGTCTGAAGGGGAAATAGGCACTGTCACACCTTCTTCATGACTGTGCTGGTGTGAGAGGACCATGTTAAGTTCTCAGTAATGTGGACGCCAAGGAACACAGGTATTCCTCGTTTCTCGGCAGGAGAGGACAGTGTGGAGTGAAATAGAGATTGCTTCATCTGTGGATCTGTTGGGGGCCCAAATTGAAGTGTGTCCAGGGTGTCTGGGATGATGGAATTGATGTGAGCCGCGAACAGCCTTTCAAAGCACTTCATGATTACAGATGTGAGTGCTACAGGACGGTAGTTATTGAGGCAGGTTGGGAACAGGAATGATGGTAGTCAACTTGAAACATTGGGATTACAGACTGGGACAAGGAGAGATGCCTCCCAGCTGGTCTGCACATGCTCTGAGGACACAGCCTGAAATACCGTTTGGCCCTGCGTTCTTACGGAGTGTTGACCCGTTTGAAAGCCTTATGTCAGCCTCGGAGAGTGATATCTCCCAGTCCTCCGGATCAGCGGGCCCTCATGCAAGGCTCTGTTGTTTTTATAAAAGAGTGCATGGAAGAAACAGATAGAGAAAACATTTTGTACAAAACAGCAAAGTTGTGTCGAAGCTCAAGACTGCAGCCATACGACACAGCGACATCTTGCAGGTAGCAGAGCCAAGCGCGGTCTAGCAGGTATTTGCATATTTCCGTTAAGGAATGCCTACTATGTGAAGTGTGCGTGCAGTAACTCAATTCGTCCTTGCTCTCCTAAATAATGCAATTTAAAAAAAAAAACTTTTAGTCAAGTCTACAAAACTTAGTCCACTCTGTTCACTACAGATTTTAGATTTGGGAACAGAAAACTGCATTGAGATCGAATGTTTCATCGATGAGAGAATTAGCAGAATGTCAGCCAAGTTTCATCGAGCTTCAACTTCACCCACAACTGGACTTCTAAACGAATGCTTCAGATTCATTCATCCTGCGAGAGATCTGGCTCCTTGTTACTACAGACACCCTGGTGTGAGTCCAGGCTGTATCACAACCCGGCCGTGATTGTGAGTCCCATAGGGCGGCGCACAATCGGCCCAGCGTCGTCTGGGTTTGGCCGGTATAGGGTGTCATCGTAAATAATAATTTCTTATTAATTGACTTGCCTTGTTAAACAAAATGTTACATAAATATTCTGTGACACTGCATGTCTTCCTCTATCCGCTGTAGCACAATGAACACTGCAACCAGCCATACACACTAAATGACAACTGTAGTAGATGTTATAAAGATACATGTCTAAAATGGCCACAACATTGTACATCAGAATTGACTATGAATTCATTCAGGGTTGGTGTTTGATGTGACCTAAAGTAGACTCAGTTTAAAACAATACTTGTCTCGGGATTTTTAAAACAGACAATTCTTGTTTGCTTTACTAGCTCTTTAGAGAAAGAAAAGGGGGGATACGTGTACAACTGAATGCATTCAACTGAAATGTGTCTTTCCGGATAATGATACCTGTACAACTGAATGGATTCAACTGAAATGTGTCTTTCCGGATAATGATACCTGTACAACTGAATGGATTCAACTGAAATGTGTCTTTCCGGATAATGATACCTGTACAACTGAATGGATTCAACTGAAATGTGTCTTTCCGGACAATGATACCTGTACAACTGAATGGATTCAACTGAAATGTGTCTTTCCGGACAATGATACCTGTACAACTGAAATGTGTCTTTCCGGATAATGATACCTGTACAACTGAATGGATTCAACTGAAATGTGTCTTTCCGGACAATGATACCTGTACAACTGAATGGATTCAACTGAAATGTGTCTTTCCGGGACCTTCAACTGAAATGTGTCTTTCCGGACAATGATACCTGTACAACTGAATGGATTCAACTGAAATGTGTCTTTCCGGACAATGATACCTGTACAATTGAAACGTCTTTGTACAACTGAATGGATACCTGTACAACTGAATGGATTCAACTGAAATGTGTCTTTCCGGATAATGATACCTGTACAACTGAATGGATTCAACTGAAATGTGTCTTTCCGGACAATGATACCTGTACAACTGAATGGATTCAACTGAAATGTGTCTTTCCGGACAATGATACCTGTATTTTTTTTATTGCAGTTCTTCTCTTTTATATAGATATTGCAACAGATACAAATCTGGACACATTTTAAAACCAAACGATAGCTATTCCATGTTAATAAAGTGTTCATATACATTACTCTGTATCTTGAAAATCAAATGACACTGGAATAAAACAATAAAATAAAAGACCCATTATCAGTCACACCAGAAGATGCTCGTTATTTGTGAAATCATGTCATCTGGTCTTTTAAAATTGAAGCACCATGCGATGGCTCAGACATTCTTCCCGCTATAGGTTTGGAACAGAATTGAAGGAGTCATGAATTGTTCAGTAGGAAGGTTTAGCCCAAACGATAACTATCGGTGCCAAACTGGTACAAAGAACTGAAAAGGAAAAATATTGACATTTTACACAATAAAACAATGCAGTTGTTTCATAGAGCAATTGATTTGAAACAACGGGGGGGATGAAGTGAAATGGCTAGTTTAGTCTCTATTGAAAGGTTATGACCACATCATTTGCCACTAGATGGCCTCTTTAACCACAGAAAGAGATCTTGATGACAGCTCATTGCAATTATAAAGATCATCGGTGACTCGTTACTTTCATGTTCACTGTGATCTTCACCAGGGCTTTGTGAATCGGGCTGCAAACACACGGCTCACAAAAAAAACAACGACATTTTCTTGCAACCCCTTTGACAAATATAATTTCCAAATAAAAAGTTGACAACGCTGAATCCAAAGCATTGCCAAACGCCAGCTGAGCGACCAGGGTTGTAAAATCCCAGTAACTTTCCTCAAATTCCCAGAAATAAACAAGAAATCTGGAATCGTCCAATCAGGATTTCTGGAGGAAATATGGGACATTTAAGTAAAGTTACCAAAAAATTACAACCCTGTGAACAACAAATGACAGTGTTTCTGTATTTTCCTCCCCTTCATGTGTAAACAAAGTTAGCAGGGGAACCCTCGTCATCAAAGTTAGCAGGGGAACCCTCGTCATCAAAGTTAGCAGGGGAACCCTCGTAATCAAAGTTAGCAGGGGAACCCTCGTAATCAAAGTTAGCAGGGGAACCCTCGTAATCAAAGTTAGCAGGGGAACCCTCGTAATCAAAGTTAGCAGGGGGAACCCTCGTAATCAAAGTTAGCAGGGGAACCCTCGTCAGGACAGACAATGGTGTACAACTGTACAAACCCCAACAGAGTCACTGGAAGGTGTTTCTGGTCTTTAGTCGTGTTAAGATCCACGTGTTAAACCCCAACAGTCACTAGAAGGTGTTTCTGGTCTTTAGTCGTGTTAAGAACCACGTGTTAAACCCCAACAGTCACTGGAAGGTGTTTCTGGTCTTTAGTCGTGTTAAGAACCACGTGTTAAACCCCAACAGTCACTGGAAGGTGTTTCTGGTCTTTAGTCGTGTTAAGAACCACGTGTTAAACCCCAACAGTCACTGGAAGGTGTTTCTGGTCTTTAGTCGTGTTAAGAACCACGTGTTAAACCCCAACAGTCACTGGAAGGTGTTTCTGGTCTTTAGTTGTGTTAAGAACCACGTGTTAAACCCCAACAGAGTCACTGGAAGGTGTTTCTGGTCTTTAGTCGTGTTAAGAACCACGTGTTAAACCCCAACAGTCACTGGAAGGTGTTTCTGGTCTTTAGTCGTGTTAAGAACCACGTGTTAAACCCCAACAGTCACTGGAAGGTGTTTCTGGTCTTTAGTCGTGTTAAGAACCACATGTTAAACCCCAACAGTCACTGGAAGGTGTTTCTGGTCTTTAGTCGTGTTAAGATCCACGTGTTAAACCCCAACAGTCACTGGAAGGTGTTTCTGGTCTTTAGTCGTGTTAAGAACCACGTGTTAAACCCCAACAGTCACTGGAAGGTGTTTCTGGTCTTTAGTCGTGTTAAGAACCACGTGTTAAACCCCAACAGTCACTGGAAGGTGTTTCTGGTCTTTAGTCGTGTTAAGATCCACGTGTTAAACCCCAACAGAGTCACTGGAAGGTGTTTCTGGTCTTAACTCGACTGTAAAGGCAAGAGATGCATTAAAAACACAAAGACATCAGCTTTTTATTGGCAGAGGAAAATAAGTTTCAGTATTTTATTGAAAGTAAATCCATAAATAATCCTGTGATAAAATAGTTAAGTACTCAGACTGTACATAATTGTTACCAGAGCAGGAGAATAAAATGGGGAAAACTGAAGATAAAAAAAAAAAAAAAATAGCATTTGCATTGTGTATTATAAAATTACTAAATCACAAAGGGAATAACATAACTAATGCAGGGTGGACAGGAAGTCTTTGCCTCCGTGACATTATCTGTCTTGAAAAAGTATTGCCACAGCAACCTGTGTTAAAACACTCAGAAACAGCTTTAAAAAAAAATGGCAACTCCTAAAAATCAAACTGAGAAAGCAACAAACACGACAGAGATGACGAATAAATAAGACAGCCAGAGAACTAAGGTAAGAAAAAAAAAAAAAAAAAACCTCAGGCTTGATTAGAAGTGTCCGTAGTAAAAAGAGTTGGTTAAAGGTTTGTGGGTAGATCGCTCCACCTCGGGTGAGTAAGCTAGTCGCTGGGATCAGTTTAGGCCACAGTGGACTTGGTCCGTCGATAGTAGAGCCGCCACGCTTTCGGCTCAGGTACAAGCGAGTTGATCTTCACCCACGCCTGGCCTCCCGTTAGCTCGCTCCAGGAGAAGGCAGGGAAAAGAGAGGGATGAGGAGAAGGAGGAAAAGAGGAATGGAGAGTTTGGGCATGCGAGGTTGACTGGAGAATGGGAGATCCTACACAGTGGAACGGTCTCTTACCAAGCGATGCATCTGAAAACAGCCCTGGTCTTCACTACTGTTTATGGCTTTTGTTTCAGTCTTTCTACAGGTTTGGTTTCACAGGAAAAAAACTGAGTTGTTTCACGTGTCACCTGTCGTCACAGTTACCTAGGGCCTTGTTGTGGTTACGGTCCGCCCGGTGCTTAGCGACCACAGCGTTGTAGCAGTTGGTGAAACAATGTCAGTCAGAACTCCAGCAATATTTCTGATATTCACATATTCTCATTGTCCTATAAGAGCTGCATTTACAAATAATCACCATGGATACGCTTGAAGATAACAGGCTGGGGACGAAGGGAAATGGGGTCCAATTCAGATAGAAAGTCACTTATTAAAGTCACTTGATCATCAGTTCAATGATTAAAAACAACAGAGGACAGAGAAATAAAAACATACATCTGGTCAATACAAGATCAGGAATATATATATATATATATATAAAATGATTAGATAATGTCTGTTGAAAAAATATACAAACTCCAGACCATCTAAAAACATTCAGTTACATCTGAGAGTTAACCTTGATAAGGACACAGTTGGAACAGTTTTTTAGAAAATAGGGCCATTTCCATTTAGGCGGGAGAGATGGGTGAAGTAACAGATAGATACATAACAAATCTAAAATCATGTCCCACCAGCTTACTAACATAAATAGAACACTAAAGATCGATACGTCTAGGACACAGGCCCTCTAGTACGGAGATTGGTGATGTGGTTGCTACTCCTTTTATCGCTGTGATAACAATAAAACTCCTTGCAGGGTCAGCAGCTGCTCCTGATGGGGGGGGGGGACGGGGACTCACCCCTCATCCTCCAACCAGCAGTCACCTATAGAAATAATGAGGATCAACTAAGACAAGAGAGAGAGAACGAGAGAGAGACAGAGAGAGGTAGACAGAGAGAGAGGTAGAGAGGCAGAGAGAGAGAGCGAGAGAGAGGCAGAGAGAGGTAGACAGAGAGAAAGAGAGAGGCAGACAGAGGGAGAGAGAGAGAGAGACAGACAGACAGAGAAAGCAGCAGATGAAGATGACAGAATAGAGAGAAAGAGAGAGAGGTAGACAGAGCAAAAGAGAGAGACAGACAGAGGGAGAGAGAGGCAGACAGAGAGAGAGAGAGAGAGAGAGACAGAGAGAGAGAGAGAGAGAGAGGCAGAGAGAGAGACAGAAAAGCAGCAGATGAAGATGACAGAATAGAGCAGAGAAAGAGGAGAGGAGCGTAGACATGCGTTAATATAGCCAAGACCGCAGAGGCACAAGAAGCTGCTTGAACAAAAGAGATCCACTGTGAAGTGTGTGTGAACTTACTGTGTTGTGTTAGCAGGAGTATGTCCTGACTGTGGCAGTGTCCAGCCTCTGTATTGCAGACTGACTCCCTACATCCCCACAGCAAAACCACATGCAGAAACATGCTGTTAGTTAGTCACTCACAATCTCCAGCATAACACACCCACCACACACACTAGAGCTGGGAAAACACGAACCCATTGTTGAAAGCATATTGTGTATCGGTCTCTGTAACAAGACGCAGCGGCGCCATGCCTAAACACACACACAGACACAACGAGCCCTCATTCCCCGTGGACCCACCCCCTTGTCCTACCGTCCATGTGGCTCCTTTTTGGCTGCGTGGAGGGGGACGCTGCGTTGCTATTGGTCAGTCTGAAGTTGGCGGGCAGGGTGTCGGCTGAGCCCGGGGACATCCCCCGTGCGTCTTTGGGCCGGAACTTCTTCCTCCAGGAGGGGGCGCGCCGGAAGTTGTTATCGTCCTCCTGGAAGAGATTCAGAGAGAGGGGGAAGCAGGAAGGAGGTAAGGATGTGGATATACATGGAGGAGTGATTTAGAAAGTGTGTGTGAATGTGTGTGTGTGTGTGTGTGTGTGTGTGTGCGTGAGATTCAGAAAGTGTGTGTGAGTGTGAACGCTTTAACAAGTGTGTGTGTGTGTGCACATGTGAGTGAGAGCGCGCGCGCGCGTGTGTGTGTCCATCATATGTGTGTGTCTCACCTCATCCAGTCTCCTCTCTGTACCGATGGCCAGTAGACTGTTGTACTCACTCTCCAGAGCAGCTCTCGCCTACAACACAGGGAGGAGGGAGAGACAGAGAAAGAGACAGTCCATGAATGAGAGTCTCCTCTCTCTTCGGAGCCGGAGGAGACGAGAGCTGACGTCTCAGCTGGGAGCGCCGTTTGACTGCCAGGGTGGTTCACCGCCACCCACCAATGCTGTGTGTGTGTGTGTCCCTACCTGTGTGTTCTGCGTGGGGATCTGCAGCAGCAGGGCCAGGGCGTTGTGGTCGAAGGTTTCATCCAGGGCCAGCAGGGCTCCGTGCACGCCGCTCTCCAGCAGGTTGTTACTGTACTCCTTCAGCCCCATGGCCTGCACCCAGCTGATCACACGCTCGTTGCTCCACACCAGCACGTCTGCTCAGGGTACACAAAATGGTAACCAGTTGGTACAGAAACGTTTGGGGAATGATCAGGGAACACATCCAAAGAGACAGTCAAAATAATTCCTCTGTGAGAAAAATAAAAATCGGGAAGGACTGAAATGAAGTTGACATTTTGTTGGCCTGCCCCCCCACAGTGTAGTAGAGCTGGGAATTATTCCTCTATGTGTTAGAAAAAAACACTGATATGATCAGGAAATAAATCCGGAGTAAAAGTCCAAAGAAATCCAATGTACAAACAAACCTATCATTTCTAAATGTGTATATGGACGCAATAGAAGGAAAAATACTGCACACTTCAGATTCTCCCATAGTGTAATTAGCTTAGCGTAGCTGACACTTCAGATTCTCTCATAGTGTTATTAGCTTAGCGTAGCTGACACTTCAGATTCTCTCATAGTGTAATTAGCTTAGCGTAGCTGACACTTCAGATTCTCCCATAGTGTAATTAGCTTAGCGTAGCTGACACTTCAGATTCTCCCATAGTGTTATTAGCTTAGCGTAGCTGACACTTCAGATTCTCCCATAGTGTTATTAGCTTAGCGTAGCTGACACTTCAGATTCTCCCATAGTGTAATTAGCTTAGCGTAGCTGACACTTCAGATTCTCCCATAGTGTAATTAGCTTAGCGTAGCTGACACTTCAGATTCTCCCATAGTGTAATTAGCTTAGCGTAGCTGACACTTCAGATTCTCCCATAGCGTAATTAGCTTAGCGTAGCTGACACTTCAGATTCTCCCATAGTGTTATTAGCTTAGCGTAGCTGACACTTCAGATTCTCCCATAGCGTCATTAGCTTAGCGTAGCTGACACTTCAGATTCTCTCATAGTGTTATTAGCTCAGCGTTGCCGACACTTCTAATTCTCCCATAGTGTTATTAGCTTGGTGTTATTAGCTTAGCGTAGCTGACACTTCAGATTCTCCCATAGTGTTATTAGCTTAGCGTTGCTGACACTTCAGATTCTCCCATAGTGTTATTAGCTTAGCGTAGCTGACACTTCAGATTCTCCCATAGCGTTATTAGCTTAGTGTTGCTGAGCTAACTAAATGATGAGTGAATCTGAACAGTGTGGTCATTTCTCCCTTCGGTCGACTGTTATTTTCTCTCACCGTTATCCCAGCTGTTACCTTGCAGCTCCAGCTGGGTCTCGTCACGCCTCCTCTCCAGCTCCTTCCTGTCGTAGTTCAGTCTCCTCAGACACATCACCCCACACTGGAAACTGTTCCTGTTACACAGACACATTGACTGGTTAAACATTTAGACAGAAACAAAATTAACATCCCTAGTTGTCCATGGCACCATTTTGGCCCTTAATAGTGGGAACTGTCCAACATTTATTTTGGTCCTTACCTATGGAAACTGTAAACCATTTTGGTTCATAATACCTGTGGAAAGCTGTCCACCATTTTGGTTCCCAATACCTGTGGAAACTGTCCACCATTTTGGTTCCTAATACCTGTGGAAACTGTCCACCATTTTGATCTTTTTACCTGTGGAAACTGTCCACCATTTTGATCTTTTTACCTGTGGAAACTGTCCACCATTTTGATCTTTTTACCTGTGGAAACTGTCCACCATTTTGATCTTTTTACCTGTGGAAACTGTCCACCATTTTGATCTTTTTACCTGTGGAAACTGTCCACCATTTTGATCTTTTTACCTGTGGAAACTGTCCACCATTTTGATCTTTTTACCTGTGGAAACTGTCCACCATTTTGATCTTTTTACCTGTGGAAACTGTCCACCATTTTGATCTTTTTACCTGTGGAAACTGTCCACCATTTTAAGCTTTTTACCTGTGGAAACTGTCCACCATTTTAAGCTGTCCCCTCATGTCCTTCTTGGTGAGGTGGTCCAGCATGCGTGCGTCTACCAGGGACTCCATGAAGTAGGACCGGTACTGGGGCAGACCCAGGCTGGGCAGCCACTCGTTACCAATCCACTCATGGTTCATGTCTCCATATGCCAGCGTCTGTGGGAGGGAGGGACAGGGGCTAGGTCAGTGTTTGGAGTCTATTGAAGAGTCAAAAGTTAGTGGGGGTGGCTACCATCGCTATGAAAGAAAAAGGCTAGGTGGGAAAGTGATGGAAATCACCCCATTAAAATCTAGAGTGTGCACGTGTCTGTACGTTCATGTTTGTGTGTAAGTTACAGCAGGTTTAAGAACAGCTACGACCACAGATCAGAACTAGGGCCAGTGAGAGAACTAGACTGATTTGTGTGTTCTGATAGGTGGGAGGTCAGAGAACTAGACTGATTTGTGTTCTGATAGGTGGGAGGTCAGAGAACTAGACTGATTTGTGTGTTCTGATAGGTGGGAGGTCAGAGAACTAGACTGATTTGTGTGTTCTGATAGGTGGGAGGTCAGAGAACTAGACTGATGTGTGTTCTTGATAGGTGGGAGGTCAGAGAACTAGACTGATGTGTGTTCTTGATAGGTGGGAGGTCAGAGAACTAGACTGATGTGTGTTCTTGATAGGTGGGAGGTCAGAGAACTAGACTGATTTGTGTGTTCTTGATAGGTGGGAGGTCAGAGAACTAGACTGATTTGTGTGTTCTGATAGGTGGGAGGTCAGAGAACTAGACTGATTTGTGTTCTGATAGGTGGGGGAGGGGAAGGAAGTAGCCCAACTGTAAACAACTTCTAAAACAGCAGAGGCTTCTAATAAATCTCTCCTGTCCTGTCTGTGGCTTCTAAACAGGACATCTGAGTCGATGTCTATCTGCCACCACAAGAGTTTTATGAAGAAGCCTTATCACAATGTGTATAACTACATTATTCTAGCTGCAATATCCTCCGTCTCCGATACCTCCAGATATACATGCAGGTTAAATGTGCAGCTGACTGAAGTAAACAGAGACCAAGAGCCATACTGTTGTCAGAGCATCCCGTGCAAGGAAACAAAAAAACGATCTGTCCAACTGAAATAAGGTGAAATGTCCTCGTCGTCTACCACAGCCAGAGAAAAGAGACAGACAGGGGTGTGCAAACCTGGGCCCAGCTGCCCTCGTCATCCTCCTGTTGTTAGCATGGTTAGCATGGTGAGAGAAGAGAAGCGGGTTAGAGTTAGTGACTGTGGCAGTGCTGGGTTCGGCAGCTCAACATCAACATGCTACTTAACCAGTGTTAATGTTAAGACAACTGGACATGCAACCAACAGCTCATGCTTTAGGCTACATTGGCGTCCTGTTGTCAATGAACCTGGGATTGATCTAGAATTCATTTGAATAGGATCTAATACCACTATTTGACCCGTTGAAGCATCCATTGTACCACATGCATTAGTAAATCCCAGGTTGAAACAGGACTGTAAATATA
>NW_024609309.1:72500-137075 GCF_018296145.1 Oncorhynchus tshawytscha
GATGGGAGGGGAGGACAGAGGAGGGGACAGAGGATGGGAGGGGAGGACAGAGGATGGGAGGGGAGGACAGAGGATGGGAGGACAGAGGATGGGAGGGGAGGACAGAGGATGGGAGGACAGGACAGAGAGGGGACAGAGGATGGGAGGGAAGGACAGAGAGGGGACAGAGGATGGGAGGGGAGGACAGAGAGGGGACAGAGGATGGGAGGAGAGGACAGAGGGGACAGAGGATGGGAGGGGAGGACAGAGAGGGGACAGAGGATGGGAGGAGACAGAGGTGGCAGGGGAGGACAGAGGATGGGAGGGGAGGACAGAGGATGGGATGGGAGGGGGGAGCAGAGGATGGGAGGGGGGGGGGCAGAGGATGGCAGAGAGGGGACAGGAGAAAGGATTGGGTTATTTTTGTGTTTTGAATGTGTGTGCGCGTGATCATTTTTGTTGTGTGTGTACATATGAGAGTGATTGTGTGTGTGTGTCTCACCTCCAGCCAGACCACTACAGTAGGGCCGTCCCACTGGGCGAATGGAAGACTCTGCCTGCGAGCCTCCTCCAGCAGCTCATGCCTATAACAACACACATGGTTAGAGAGAGAGAGACACACACACACAGAGAGAGAGAGCCCGTTTCACCTAACACACACCTCAACCTGCACATCATGAAAACACAGTACCTCACACACACATGCACACACACACTGTTGTAAACATGCCGAGGTAAAAGAGAGAGAAAGCTGAGGATTTTAACCCTGCGGCAGGTCAGACCTAGAGAGAGAGAGGGAGAGGGAGAGAAAGACCAACCCCAGATCATTTCCAGAACATTCTGGCCATGTAAACAGGTCAGAAGTTTAAAAGCTGTTGACCACTTTAAAGCTTGGCAGGAGTCCCATTTAAATCAATACATTTAGTGGACGACTCCTGTTCCTCAGTCTAGAAGCAGACCCACCTTTATGCCAAGCCACTGTTACATAACCAGTATCTTTGTGGCCAACAGACTAAAGGCATCATGGGAAATGGAGTTCACACAACGGTTCAATACTAGGGGAAAATGTGTGTTAGAATGCATCCATAAGACAACAGTCAGTAGAGGACAGAATACATGCAATAACATACATGGGGAAAAAAACCTTCAGATAGTTTGTCTATTTTTGTGTGTGATATATTTTGGTCCACAAGATGGCACCATCCACTACTTAATTCTAATAGCAGCATCGCATTAACCTGTGGAAAGATCCCACTAGTATCTGACCTAGAAACCTGGCAAGACTGACTCCGTGTCTTATAGTGGTCACTTCCAGGGGTTGTTAGTCTACATCTGTGTTTACCAAACACGTGACAAAATCTAACATTTGAATTCAGGAAGTACACTGAAAATCCAATTCTCGACCGTGCTTTTCAAATTAGGACATTTTGGAATTGAGTTGACTTTCTGAATTGAAATGGAATTGACACCAACCCTGATAAGATCATCCTAGAACCTTAACACCGGAAGAGGCTCAGAGAAAGCTTTGTAAAAACGGCAGGTAGACACATTCCTGTTAGTTGAGATGGTACTGTAGGTATAGCAGAGAGGAAAACACATCAGGTCTGAGGAGAGCTGGTGAGGAGAGCTGGTGAGGGCAGCATGAAGCCAACTGTTTAGAGCCAAAGAGAGCAAAGCAACAAGCAACATGGAGGAGATGACTCACCCTGTCGTTGGACTACAGATGGAATGAGAGAGGGATGAAATAAGAGTCAGAATCAGCTAAATAAAAAGAACTGAAGCCAATTAAAAATAACCTAACTAGGCATAGGAGCGCTCCTGGTGGCGATGGCCAATGAGAACCAAGCTTGGACTCCTGGTGGCGATGGCCAATGAGAACCAAGCTTGGACTCCTGGCGGCAATGGCCAATGAGAACCAAGCTTGGCGGCAATGGCCAATGAGAACCAAGCTTGGACTCCAATGGCCAATGAGGCTTGGACTCCTGGCGGCAATGGCCAATGAGAACCAAGCTTGGACTCCTGGCGGCGGCAATGGCCAATGAGAACCAAGCTTGGACTCCTGGTGGCGATGGCCAATGAGAACCAAGCTTGGACTCCTGGTGGCGATGGCCAATGAGAACCAAGCTTGGACTCCTGGTGGCGATGGCCAATGAGAACCAAGCTTGGACTCCTGGCGGCGATGGCCAATGAGAACCAAGCTTGGACTCCTGGTGGCGATGGCCAATGAGAACCAAGCTTGGACTCCTGGTGGCGATGGCCAATGAGAACCAAGCTTGGACTCCTGGTGGCAATGGCCAATGAGAACCAGTCTTTGACTGTATCAAACTAACGTAGATCTATCAAAAGTGTCATTAAATGATTGCTTCAAAACACAAAACTAATTCAACCGCCTTATATTTGAAAGTTATACCGCTATGATCAAGTCACCCCTTGGTTACCTAAAGAAAAAAGGGGGACATTAGTTCAGAAAAATGAATGAAAGTGAAATGGAAGCCTGGCTGATACACTGCATCACATCAAGCTGAACTAGAAGCATGAAGCTGTACAAACACACAGGGCTGGTTTCCCAGACACAGGTAGAGTCCACCTCTGGACTAACAAGCATTCATTAATAGGAGACCGGGAAACTGGCCCTTACAAAATCACATCCTGGCAGTGTGGCTGAGGAGCTGCAGTGAATTGTATGATGGGAGATCGAGTTTGTGTGGACGGGACGGGGGGGCATGAGACCAGGACCCTGGGAGGGACAGCATGGGGCATGAGACCAGGACCCTGGGAGGGACAGCATGGGGCATGAGACCAGGACCCTGGGAGGGACAGCATGGGGCATGAGGCCAGGACCCTGGGAGGGACAGCATGGGGCATGAGACCAGGACCCTGGGAGGGAAAGCATGGGGCATGAGACCAGGGCCCTGGGAGGGACAGCATGGGGCATGAGACCAGGACCCAGGGAGGGACAGCATGGAGAAGGGGCATGAGGCCAGGACCCTGGGAGGGACAGCATGGGGCATGAGACCAGGGCTTAGGGAGGGACAGCATGGGGCATGAGACCAGGACCCAGGGAGGGACAGCATGGAGAAGGGGCATGAGGCCAGGACCCTGGGAGGGACAGCATGGAGAGGGGACATGAGGCCAGGACCCTGGGAGGGACAGCATGGAGAGGGGACATGAGGCCAGGACCCAGGGAGGGACAACATGGGGCATGAGGCCAGGGCCCTGGGAGGGACAGCATGGGGCATGAGACCAGGACCCAGGGAGGGACAGCATGGAGAAGGGGCATGAGGCCAGGACCCTGGGAGGGACAGCATGGGGCATGAGACCAGGGCTTAGGGAGGGACAGCATGGGGCATGAGACCAGGACCCAGGGAGGGACAGCATGGAGAAGGGGCATGAGGCCAGGACCCTGGGAGGGACAGCATGGAGAGGGGACACGAGGCCAGGACCCTGGGAGGGACAGCATGGAGAGGGGACATGAGGCCAGGACCCTGGGAGGGACAGCATGGAGAGGGGCATGAGGCCAGGACCCAGGGAGGGACAGCATGGGGCATGAGCCAGGGCCCTGGGAGGGACAGCATGGGGCATGAGACCAGGACCCAGGGAGGGACAGCATGGAGAAGGGGCATGAGGCCAGGACCCTGGGAGGGACAGCATGGGGCATGAGACCAGGGCTTAGGGAGGGACAGCATGGGGCATGAGACCAGGACCCAGGGAGGGACAGCATGGAGAAGGGGCATGAGGCCAGGACCCTGGGAGGGACAGCATGGAGAGGGGACATGAGGCCAGGACCCTGGGAGGGACAGCATGGAGAGGGGACATGAGGCCAGGACCCAGGGAGGGACAGCATGGGGCATGAGGCCAGGGCCCTGGGAGGGACAGCATGGGGCATGAGACCAGGACCCTGGGAGGGACAGCATGGGGCATGAGACCAGGACCCAGGGAGGGACAGCATGGAGAAGGGGCATGAGGCCAGGACCCTGGGAGCATGGGGCATGAGACCAGGACCCAGGGAGGGACAGCATGGAGAAGGGGCATGAGGCCAGGACCCTGGGAGGGACAGCATGGAGAGGGGACATGAGGCCAGGACCCAGGGAGGGACAGCATGGAGAAGGGGCATGAGGCCAGGACCCTGGGAGCATGGGGCATGAGACCAGGACCCAGGGAGGGACAGCATGGAGAAGGGGCATGAGGCCAGGACCCTGGGAGGGACAGCATGGAGAGGGGACATGAGGCCAGGACCCAGGGAGGGACAGCATGGGGCATGAGGCCAGGACCCAGGGAGGGACAGCATGGGGCATGAGGCCAGGGCCCTGGGAGGGACAGCATGGGGCATGAGGCCAGGACCCAGGGAGGGACAGCATGGGGCATGAGGCCAGGACCCTGGGAGGGACAGCATGGAGTGGAGGACATGAGGCCAGGACCCTGGGAGGGACAGCATGGAGTGGAGGACATGAGGCCAGGACCCAGGGAGGGACAGCATGGAGAAGGGGCATGAGGCCAGGACCCTGGGAGGGACAGCATGGAGAAGGGGCATGAGGCCAGGACCCAGGGAGGGACAGCATGGAGAGGGGACATGAGGCCAGGACCCTGGGAGGGACAGCATGGAGTGGAGGACATGAGGCCAGGACCCAGGGAGGGACAGCATGGGGCGGGGGCAAGAGACCAGGACCCTGGGAGGGACTGCATGGGGCATGAGACCAGGACCCAGGGAGGGACAGCATGGGGCATGAGACCAGGACTCTGGGAGGGACAGCATGGAGCGGAGGACATGAGGCCAGGACCCAGGGAGGGACAGCATGGAGCGGAGGACATGAGACCAGGATCCTGGGAGGGACAGCATGGAGAGGGGACATGAGACCAGGGAGGGACAGCATGGGGCATGAGACCAGTGAGGGACAGCATGGAGAGAGGACATGAGACCAGTGAGGGACAGCATGGAGAGGGGACATGAGACCAGTGAGGGACAGCATGGAGAGGGGACATGAGACCAGTGAGGGACAGCATGGAGAGGGGACATGAGACCAGGGAGGGACAGCATGGAGAGGGGACATGAGACCAGGGAGGGACAGCATGGGGCTGTGTGTGAGAGAGCGAGTGGCAGTGTGCTGCACCGCAGGGTGAACATAGAGCAACACAGGGCTGTTACAGTGCTGGAGTCAGATCTACAACGGACATATAGAACACACAAGCATAAACAGCAGCATGGCTGGAGCCATCAACCAGACCTATCTGAGCAAGATTGACCTCTCTAGTACAGCAAGATCTATGGTTGATGGAGTAGATTCATATCTACTGTTGACGGGACGGAACCGGTCCCCTCTACTGTTGACGGGACGGAACCGGTCCCTCCACTGTTGACGAGACGGAACCGGTCCCTCCACTGTTAACGAGACGGAACCAGTCCCTCCACTGTTAACGAGACGGAACCAGTCCCTCCACTGTTGACGAGACGGAACCGGTCCCTCCACTGTTAACGAGACGGAACCAGTCCCTCCACTGTTAACGAGACGGAACCAGTCCCTCCACTGTTAACGAGACGGAACCAGTCCCTCCACTGTTAACGAGACGGAACCAGTCCCTCCACTGTTAACGAGACGGAACCAGTCCCTCCACTGTTAACGAGACGGAACCAGTCCCTCCACTGTTAACGAGACGGAACCAGTCCCTCCACTGTTAACGAGACGGAACCAGTCCCTCCACTGTTAACGAGACGGAACCAGTCCCTCCACTGTTAACGAGACGGAACCAGTCCCTCCACTGTTAACGAGACGGAACCAGTCCCTCCACTGTTAAGACGGAACCAGTCCCTCTGTTAACGAGACGGAACCAGTCCCTCCACTGTTAACGAGACGGAACCAGTCCCTCCACTGTTAACGAGACGGAACCAGTCCCTCCACTGTTAACGAGACGGAACCAGTCCCTCCACTGTTAACGAGACGGAACCAGTCCCTCCACTGTTAACGAGACGGAACCAGTCCCTCCACTGTTAACGAGACGGAACCAGTCCCTCTACTGTTAACGAGACGGAACCAGTCCCTCTACTGTTAACGAGACGGAACCAGTCCCTCTACTGTTAACGAGACGGAACCAGTCCCTCCACTGTTAACGAGACGGAACCAGTCCCTCCACTGTTAACGAGACGGAACCAGTCCCTCTACTGTTAACGAGACGGAACCAGTCCCTCTACTGTTAACGAGACGGAACCAGTCCCTCTACTGTTAACGAGACGGAACCAGTCCCTCCACTGTTAACGAGACGGAACCAGTCCCTCCACTGTTAACGAGACGGAACCAGTCCCTCCACTGTTAACGAGACGGAACCAGTCCCTCCACTGTTAACGAGACGGAACCAGTCCCTCTACCACTAGTACCACTACTGACGTATCTATGTTGCGTCACTGACAGAAGCGGTGACAAGATGTGGAAACACCTACTTCTTCTGCAGTTTCCTGTTCTTCTCAGCGGGGCCACCTAGTTTGCCCAGCCCCAGTGCATCCTGGGGAGAGGTCTCTGCCTCGGGGGTACCAGCTGTGAGGAGAGATGGAGGGTCAGAGGTTAAAGTCAGTGCAGGTAGTCCCTTCCTGTTTCAGCTTGTTTTCTTCTGTTTGCTGCCTAATGAACTTAAACCAGCAGGCATGTTTTAGGGAGGGGGGACTGACCTTGGCTGCCAGGGGACTGACCTTGGCTGCCAGGGGACTCCTTGCTCCCTGGGGGGCCTGGTCGACCCTTCTCCTTCTTGCCGAAGAGGCGCCCGATGGAGGACTTGATACTCTTCTTCTTGGCTGCCTTGTTCAGAGAGTCCTGACTGCTGTTACTGCTGCTGGGGTTACTACCCTGGCCATCCTGTAGGGTGGTCATACTGAGACAGAGAGAGCAGGGGATCAGGAGAGAGAGAAGGGAAGCAGGAGAGAGAGAAGGGGATCGAGAGAGAGAAGGGGATCGAGAGAGAGAAGGGGATCGAGAGAGAGAAGGGGAGCGAGAGAGAGAAGGGGATCGAGAGAGAGAAGGGGAGCGAGAGAGAGAAGGGGAGCGAGAGAGAGAGAGAGCGAGAGAGAGAAGGGGAGCGAGAGAGAGAAGGGGAGCGAGAGAGAGAAGGGGAGCGAGAGAGAGAAGGGGAGCGAGAGAGAGAAGGGGAGCGAGAGAGAGAAGGGGAGCGAGATGAGCATGAATGCATAAAGAGATATACAGAGAGAGAAAGAGAGAAAGCGAGGGAGAGAGATGTGGATAGATAGATTGAAAGATCAGAAACAGAGGGATGAACGGGACAGATAAGAGAACGACAGAAGGAGAGAGAGAGAAACATGGCTATTGTAGAAAACAGAGTGATATATTGGTTAGGCAGAAAGGGGCTTCCTACCTGCGGATGTCCCTGATGTCCTCATGGCTGGCAGTGTGGCTGGCCCCCTTGTGCAGGCGCATGGAGCGCGGGGTGGTGGGAGGAGACGTCTCACACTGGATTGTGGTCTTGTCGTCCTGGGCAGACTAGACATAACACGGGGACACTCAGTCAGTCACTGTCTTCTAAACGGGAAAAGGGGGTAGAGGAGGAGAGCTTTTAAAAAGCGTCTCCTCCCTCTCTGTATTGAGTGGATGAGGAGGACAAGAGGAGAAGACAGACTAGTTCTTCAACCTAGAAAGAAGAACATAAGGGTCTCCCCTCACTTTGTGACATGTTCATTTCAGGATGTTCAAGACACTCAGGGGTTGGGAAGTGTAGAGGTGAGACACGTGTGACGGGGACGGGGGGGTCAAGGTTTGAGGAAGTTAGGGAGTGTGGGGTTGGGAAGTGTAGAGGTGAGACACGTGTGACGGGGGGGGGGTCAAGGTTTGAGGAAGTTAGGGAGTGTGGGGTTGGGAAGTCACGTTTTAGGGGGGGTGTAGAGACTAGACTACAGGTTATGGTTGGGAAGGTGCACGCAGGCAGGGTAGAGGTCAGAGAGAGAGAGCAGTAACTAGCGTGGTCTCTAGATTACCTTCCTGCGGTGCTTGCGCAGGTCACTAGGCTGAAGCATGGCAGCAGAGGAGGAGAGAAGAGAGGACGTTAGATACACACACTACCAGCAGAACAGAAAGCCCAGCACAGGCACACACACTACACAAGGTGTGTGTGGAGGGAGAGTGTCTTCCACAGAGACAGACAGACACACACAGACACACACAGAGACAGACAGACACACAGACCAGTGAAAAAGTAAAGTCCAACATGCAGTCGAGGACAAAACTGTGGAAATCAGGTCGACCATGTTACACACACAGTCCTCTACTGTCTGTCTCCCCCACCCACCACCCTACATCACTCTATTGTCTCCCCCCCCCTACCACCACCCTGCATTACTACATCACTCTACTGCCCCCCTACCACCACATCACTCTACTGTCTCCCCCATACCACCACCCTGCATTACTACATCACTCTACTGTCTCTCCCCCTACCACCACATCACTCTACTGTCTCCCCCTACCACCACATCACTCTACTGTCTCCCACATTCCACCACATCACTCTACTGTCTCCCCCCCATACCACCACCCTGCATTACTACATCACTCTACTGTCTCCCCCTACCACCACCACCCTGCATTACTACATCACTCTACTGTCTCCCCCCCTACCACCACCCTGCATTACTACATCACTCTATTGTCTCCTCCCCCTACCACCACCCTGCATTACTACATCACTCTACTGCCCCCCTACCACCACCCTGCATTACTACATCACTCTATTGTCTCCTCCCCTACCACCACCCTGCATTACCACATCACTCTACTGTCTCCCCCTACCACCACCACCCTGCATTACTACATCACTCTACTGTCCCCCCCCTCCTACCACCACCCTGCATTACTACATCACTCTACTGCCCCCCTCCTACCACCACCCTGCATTACTACATCACTCTACTGTCTCCCCCTACCACCCTACATTACTATATCACTCTACTGTCCCCCCCCCACCACCCTGCATTACTACATCACTCTACTGTCTCCCCCTACCACCACATCACTCTACTGTCTCCCACATTCCACCACATCACTCAACTGTCTCCCCCCCATACCACCACCCTGCATTACTACATCACTCTACTGTCTCCCACATTCCACCACATCACACGGTCCCCCCCTCCTACCACCACCCTGCATTACTACATCACTCTACTGTCTCCTCCTACCACCACCCTACATTACTACATCACTCTACTGTCTCCCCCTACCACCACCCTGCATTACTACATCACTCTACTGTCTCCCCTCCTACCACCACCCTGCATTACTACATCACTCTACTGTCTCCCCCTACCACCACCCTACATTACTACATCACTCTACTGTCCCCCCCTCCTACCACCACCCTGCATTACTACATCACTCTACTGTCTCCCCCTCCTACCACCACCCTGCATTACTACATCACTCTACTGTCTCCCCCTCCTACCACCACCCTACATTACTACATCACTCTGTCTCCCCCTCCTACCACCACCCTGCATTACTACATCACTCTACTGTCTCCCCCTGCATTACTACATCACTCTACTGTCTCCTCCTACCACCACCCTGCATTACTACATCACTCTACTGCCCCCCCTACCACCACCCTGCATTACTACATCACTCTATTGTCTCCTCCCCTACCACCACCCTGCATTACTACATCACTCTACTGTCCCCCTCCTACCACCACCCTGCATTACTACATCACTCTACTGTCCCCCCTACCACCACCACCCTGCATTACTACATCACTCTACTGTCCCCCTCCTACCACCACCCTGCATTACTACATCACTCTACTGCCCCCCTCCTACCACCACCCTGCATTACTACATCACTCTACTGTCTCCCCCTACCACCCTACATTACTATATCACTCTACTGCCCCCCACCACCCTGCATTACTACATCACTCTACTGTCTCCCCCTACCACCACATCACTCTACTGTCTCCCACATTCCACCACATCACTCTACTGTCTCCCACATTCCACCACATCACTCTACGGTCCCCCTCCTACCACCACCCTGCATTACTACATCACTCTACTGTCTCCCCCTACCACCACCCTACATTACTACATCACTCTACTGTCTCCCCCTACCACCACCCTGCATTACTACATCACTCTACTGTCTCCCCCTACCACCACCCTACATTACTACATCACTCTACTGTCTCCTCCTACCACCACCCTGCATTACTACATCACTCTACTGTGCCCCCCCCACCACCCTGCATTACTACATCACTCTACTGTCTCCCCCTACATTACTACATCACCTATTATCTCCCCCACCACCCTGCATTACTACATCACTCTATTATCTCCCCCCCACCACCCTGCATTACTACATCACTCTATTATCTCCCCCCTACCACCACCCTGCATTACTACATCACTCTACTGTCTCCTCCTACCACCACCACCCTGCATTACTACATCACTCTACTGTCCCCCTCCTACCACCACCCTGCATTACTACATCACTCTACTGCCCCCCCCTACCACCCTACATTACTACATCACTCTACTGCCCCCCTACCACCACCCTGCATTACTACATCACTCTACTGTCTCCTCCTACCACCACCCTGCATTACTACATCACTCTACTGTCCCCCCCCTACCACCACCCTGCATTACTACATCACTCTACTGTCCCCCCCTCCTACATTACTACATCACTCTACTGTGTCCCCCCCTACCACCACCCTACATTACTACATCACTCTACTGTCCCCCCCCTACCACCACCCTGCATTACTACATCACTCTACTGTAGTCTGTCCACATTCAAACATACACAGTCTGAAATCTGGGGAAATCACACTGAGGTCAAAGATCAGAGGAGGGAGCAGAGTGAAACCACTGCAAAACACACTCCGGGAGGGGGAGGGGTTCAGTCTGCTCGTAGCTAATGGCTGAGCTACTGCTTTATGGGGTCGCTCTCACACAGCGACCGTGCTCTCACACATGGGTGTTCTTAAAAAAACAAACATTTGAGTATTAATTGGTTTAAGTTGATACAGAAAATGAAACACACAACAGACTGTTTACCTAAAGGAACGGGCCTGGGTAGTGTTCAGGGGGCACAACATGGAGAAAACCAGCATCAACGTGTCCAATTTTGAAATGTTTTGCCACGGTGTGCCCTACTGAACACAACCTAGGACTGTGGTAATAATATTTGACTTGTGTCATGTGACAGGGGATTGAGGCAGAAAGGGATATGGGACTCGTGTCATGTGACAGGGGAGTGAGGCAGCCAGGGATATGGGACTCGTCATGTGACAGGGGAGTGAGGCAGCCAGGGATATGGGATTTGTGTAATGTGACAGGGGAATGAGGCAGCCAGGGATATGGGACTCGTGTAATGTGACAGGGGAATGAAGCAGCCAGGGATATGGGACTCGTGTCATGTGACAGGGGAGTGAGGCAGCCAGGGATATGGGACTCAGGTCATGTGACAGGGGAATGAGGCAGCCAGGGTTGATGTGCCCTTGCATGCCTTTTCTCCAGCTTGGCATCTCTAGAGTAAATAAACAAAAGGAGTATCAGCACATATTTCCACGGAAGGTTCTCCTTGTCCTGCTCCGAACACAGGAAGAGATAAGAGAACCAGGAAAAAGGGGGGCAGAACTCAAACGCAGAACTTAATCAAGCTGAGGGGAAAATACCTCATTTAACTCTGTCGTGTCTGAAATGAAGTCTGAATTGAGCACAACAAGGCTCTACTTTAACTGATATCAAAATCAACAGCCATTCTGTCTGGTGTGTGATGAGCTAACAGCCAAACAGAGTTTTTACATTTGCTCTGCATCTTCATTGGTTAAGCTACCTGCCTGATCTTTTTCTGAAGTCCAATGGGGGCCCAGCATTCTAGGACAACTTCAAAACCCTCCCAGGGGAGGCTAGTGAACAGCTAGTGATTACTGTGTGGCCCCACAGATGGACCGTGGGACAGGGGGCGGTGTGTGTGAGTGCGACCCCAGGCTGACTGAACCCTGCCTGGGTAAGAGAGGACGACGGTAGGGGGTGATACCTGGAAGTAGCATGGAGCATAGCTACAGGCAGGGGGGGCAGGTAAGCTAATGCTAGCAGCAGGGTAGGGCAGGTAAGCTACTGTCTGCTGGTGGGACAGGGACCTCTGGATCACATAGGGGTTATAGAGGTAGTGCTGGGGGAACACAGGTACAGATTACACACACGTCACCTACCAAATACAAAACGCCAAACTAGTAGCTAGTTCCATGAACGTGTCAGAAACACTGAACAGATGAAAACATTCGATTCTAACAGACACAGATGTGACAACACAGATCTCCTGTGGACTAGTATGAACAGGGGATGGTATTATGATCCAATAATGACACATGACAGTTAGTGAAGCTAAAGGAATGGAGAGAGAGAGAGCAGAAATGAGATAGACAAGAGAAGGAAGACGAGGTCATCCTAGAGGAGGGCGAGGTCATTCTAGAGGAGGGCGAGGTCATTCTAGGGGAGGGCGAGGTCATCCTAGGGGAGGGCGAGGTCATCCTAGGGGAGGGCGAGGTCATCCTAGGGGAGGGGAGGTCATCCTAGGGGAGGGCGAGGTCATCCTAGGGGAGGGCGAGGTCATCCTAGGGGAGGGCGAGGTCATCCTAGGGGAGGGCGAGGTCATCCTAGGGGAGGGCGAGGTCATCCTAGGGGGGAGGGCGAGGTCATCCTAGGGGAGGGGAGGTCATCCTAGGGGAGGGCGAGGTCATCCTAGGGAGGGCGAGGAGGGTCATCCTAGGGGAGGGCGAGGTCATCCTAGGGGAGGGCGAGGTCATTCTAGGGGAGGGCGAGGTCATCCTAGGGGAGGGCGAGGTCATTCTAGGGGAGGGCGAGGTCATTCTAGGGGAGGCGAGTTCATTCTAGGGAGGGCGAGTTCATTCTAGGGAGGACGAGTTCATTCTAGGGCAGGACGAGTTCATTCTAGGGCAGGACGAGTTCATTCTAGGGCAGGGCGAGTTCATTCTAGGGCAGGACGAGTTCATTCTAGGGCAGGACGAGTTCATTCTAGGGCAGGACGAGTTCATTCTAGGGCAGGACGAGTTCATTCTAGGGCAGGACGAGTTCATTCTAGGGCAGGACGAGTTCATTCTAGGGCAGGGACGAGTTCATTCTAGGGCAGGGAGTTCATTCTAGGGCAGGACGAGTTCATTCTAGGGCAGGACGAGTTCATTCTAGGGCAGGCGAGGTCATTCTAGGGCAGGACGAGTTCATTCTAGGGCAGGACGAGTTCATTCTAGGGCAGGACGAGTTCATTCTAGGGCAGGACGAGGTCATTCTAGGGCAGGACGAGTTCATTCTAGGGCAGGACGAGTTCATTCTAGGGCAGGACGAGTTCATTCTAGGGCAGGGCGAGGTTCATTCTAGGGCAGGACGAGTTCATTCTAGGGCAGGACGAGTTCATTCTAGGGGGACGAGGTTCATTCTAGGGCAGGAGGTTCATTCTAGGGCAGGACGAGTTCATTCTAGGGCAGGACGAGTTCATTCTAGGGCAGGACGAGTTCATTCTAGGGCAGGACGAGTTCATTCTAGGGCAGGACGAGGTCATTCTAGGGCAGGACGAGGTCATTCTAGGGCAGGACGAGGTCATTCTAGGGCAGGACGAGGTCATTCTAGAGGAGGATGATTGAAAGGCTGCTTGTTTCAGAGAGGAAGAAAGAGGAGCTGGTTGATCAACATGGATGGACTGAAGCTGAATGAGTAAAAGGAGACTGATGATGGATGGAGTGTAGGGCCCAATCTCAAATCCCCTCTAAACCCTACGCCCTGCACCCTACTCCCTTGTGGAGAACAGAGGATATAACAAGAGTAGGTAATATGATGAGAGCTCCACTTGTTCTCTGATAGGCTAGTTGGAACTTCCACCAATCAAATCCTCTCAGATCTCCACAAGGGCATAGGTCTCTCTCTCACCAGGGTCATGACTCCCATGCGGTCCACCTCTCGGTTGGGGCTGCGGTTGGGGATGCGTCGCGGGGTGGAGGAGCCTGAGCCGGGGGGCGACGAGCCCCCCATGGAGGAGGGGGGGATGGAGCTCATGGAGCGGAAGCGGCTGGCCCCCAGGCTGTCCCCGCTGCCCACACGGCTCTCCATCTCCTCTGCCAGCATGGCTGTGTTCTCCTTCTCCTCCTGAATCATCCTGGAGGGGGTGGGGGGGAGGAGAGAGAAGGGAGAGGAGAGACGGGGAGAGAGAGAGGGAGGAGAGAGAAGGAGAGGAGAGGAGAGAGGGGGAGAGCGAGCGAGAGACGGGGAGCGAGCGAGAGACGGGGGGAGAGCGAGCGAGAGACGGGGAGAGCGAGCGAGAGACGGGGAGAGCGAGCGAGAGACGGGGGAGAGCGAGCGAGAGACGGGGAGAGCGAGCGAGAGACGGGGGAGAGCGAGCGGAGACGGGGAGAGCGAGCGAGAGACGGGGGAGAGCGAGCGAGAGACGGGGGAGAGCGAGCGAGAGCGGGGGAGAGGAGCGAGAGACGGGGAGAGCGAGCGAGAGAGGGAGGGGAGAGCGAGCGAGAGCGGGGAGAGAGCGGAGAGCGAGGGGGAGAGCGAGGGAGAGGGAGAGCGAGGAGAGGGAGAGCGAGGAGAGGGAGAGCGAGGAGAGGGAGAGCGAGGAGAGGGAGAGCGAGGAGAGGGAGAGCGAGGAGAGGAGGGAGAGAGAGGGAGAGGGAGAGCGAGGAGAGGGAGAGCGAGGAGAGGGAGAGCGAGGAGAGCGAGGAGAGGGAGAGCGAGGAGAGGGAGAGCGAGGAGAGGGAGAGCGAGGAGAGGGAGAGCGAGGAGAGGGAGAGCGAGGAGAGGGAGAGCGAGGAGAGGGAGAGCGAGGAGAGGGAGAGCGAGGAGAGGGAGAGCGAGGAGAGGGAGAGCGAGGAGAGGGAGAGCGAGGGAGGGAGGGAGAGCGAGGAGAGGGAGAGCGAGGAGAGGGAGAGCGAGGAGAGGGAGAGCGAGGAGAGGGAGAGCGAGGAGAGGGAGAGCGAGGAGAGGGAGAGCGAGGAGAGGGAGAGCGAGGAGAGGGAGAGCGAGGAGAGGGAGAGCGAGGAGAGGGAGAGCGAGGAGAGGGAGAGCGAGGAGAGGGAGAGCGAGGAGAGGGAGAGCGAGGAGAGGGAGAGCGAGGAGTCTGGAGGGAGAGCGAGGAGAGGGAGAGCGAGGAGAGGGAGAGCGAGGAGAGGGAGAGGAGAGGGAGGAGAGGGAGAGCGAGGAGAGGGAGAGCGAGGAGAGGGAGAGCGAGGAGAGGGAGAGCGAGGAGAGGGAGAGCGAGGAGAGATGTTAGTGCTAGCATCTCCTTGTTTTCTCTAAAATAAAAAAAGGGAAAATGTTGCTCAACAGATTACTAGAATGAATCTCCAGAATGATGTTGAAATACATCCAACATGCTGATAGTAGGGGTGTGTGTGTGTACCTGATCTCGTTGTTGATGGCGTCCAGCTGCTCCTGCAGCATGAGGGCCAGGGTCTGAGCGTCGGCCTGGCCGGCAGGGGACAGCAGGTCCACTGAGCTGAAGATGGTCTCGCGCTCATCGTCCTCCAGGTCTGACGTCTCCAGGTCAGACTCAAACGCCTGAGCAACATTGGCCAGAACATTAGCCTGCTGCACGCGCTCCCACTCCTGTTCATTCAGAGTCTGGACCTGAGGAGAGAGAGGGGGGGGAGAGTGGGGGATGTGGGAGGAACGGAGGGAGGGAGGGAGGGAGGGAGGGAGGGAGGGAGGGAGGGAGGGAGGGAGGGAGGGAGGGAGGGAGAGGGAGGGAGGGAGGAGGGAGGGAGGGAGGGGAAGGAAAAGTTAGAGAAAGTTAGCCTAACCGTATCAGAGTCTCCAGGATACCTTTCAGCCATGCTCTGTAAAACACACTCCACAGCAATGACTACAGACCAACACTATCAAATCAACCTCTCATTATTATGGTTGTCTTCACTCTGACTTACATGTCTCTGATGTCCAGAGAGGAAGCAGAGAGAGAGAGAGAAAACACCATCAGATACAGAACAAATATGAGAGAGAGAAAACACCATCAGATACAGAACAAATGAGAGGGAAGGAGAGAGAGGGAAGGAGATAGAGACAGAGAGAGAGAGAGAACACCATCAGATACAGAACAAATGAGAGGGAAGGAGATAGAGACAGACAGAGACAGACAGAGAGAGACAGAGAGACAGAGACAGAGAGAGAGAACACCATCAGATACAGAACAAATGAGAGGGAAGGAGAGAGGGAAGGAGATAGAGACAGAGACAGAGACAGACAGAGACAGAGACAGAGAACACCATCAGATACAGAACAAATGAGAGGGAAGGAGAGAGGGAAGGAGATAGAGACAGACAGAGACAGAGACAGAGACAGACAGAGACAGAGAACACCATCAGATACAGAACAAATGAGAGGGAAGGAGACAGACAATAGTTTGTTGGCCGGAGATGACTTCAACACAGACAATAGATATCTGAGCTGAATGATCTGGAACATCAGTATCTAGATCCACCAGACAGACAGACACCAGCTGTCAATATTCCATTTAAACTGTCCCTCACTAGGACACACATGGCTGCGGGGGTTCACCTTGGAGGGTTCGTCCCGTAGCGCGGCGAGACGCCCCTTCTGGGGCCGCCTCAGCACCAGCGCGCTGCCGTAGTGGTCCGAGTGGCTGTCCATCATGGAGGAGGCCGACACCGGGTACCGGAAGTCTGGGGTGCTGCCTTGGTGAGACCGCCTGAGAGCGCACATACATCACACACACATACATACATCACACACACACACACATACATCACACACACACACACACACATCACACACATACATCACACACATACATCACACACACATACACACATCACACACACACACACACATCACACACACACACACACACATCACACACACACATCACACACACATACATCACACACACATACATCACACACACATACATCACACACACATACATCACACACACATACATCACACACACATACATCACACATACATCACACACACACACACACATCACACACACATACATCACACACACATACACACACACACACATACATCACACACACATACATCACACACACATACATCACACACACATACATCACACACACACATCACACACACATCACACACACACACACACACATCACACACACATACATCACACACATACATCACACACACATACATCACACACACATACATCACACACACATACATCACACACACATACACACACACATCACACACACACACACACACACATACATCACACACACACATACATCACACACACACACATACATCACACACACATACATCACACACACATACATCACACACACATACATCACACACACATACATCACACACACATACATCACACACACATCACACACACATACATCACACACACATACATCACACATCACACATACATCACACACACATACATCACACACACATACATCACACACACATACATCACACACACATACATCACACACACATACATCACACACACATACATCACACACACATACATCACACACACATACATCACACACACATACATCACACACACATACATCACACACACATACATCACACACACATCACATCACACACACATACATCACACACACATACATCACACACACACACACACACACACATACATCACACACATACATCACACACACATACACACACACACACACACACATACATCACACACATACATCACACACACACATCACACACACATACATCACACACATACATCACACACACATACATCACACACACATACATCACACATACATCACACACACATACATCACACACACATACATCACACACACATACATCACACACACATACATCACACACACATACACACACACACACATCACACACACATCACACACACACACACATCACACACACATACATCACACACACATACATCACACACACATACATCACACACACATACACATCACACACACATCACATCACACACACATCACATCACACACACATACATCACACACATCACACACACATACATCACACACACATACATCACACATACATCACACACACACATCACACACACACATCACACACACACATACATCACACACACATCACATCACACATACATCACACACCACATACATCACACACACACATCACACATACATCACACACACATACATCACACACACATACATCACACACACATACACACACACACACATCACACACACATCACATCACACATACATCACACACACATACACACACACATACATCACACACACACACACATCACACACACACATACACACACACATACATCACACACACATCACATCACACATCACATCACACACACATCACACACACATCACACACACATCACACACATACATCACACACACATCACACACACATACATCACACACACATACATCACACACACATACATCACACACACATACATCACACACACATACATCACACATACATCACACATACATCACACATACATCACACATACATCACACATACATCACACATACATCACACATACATCACACATACATCACACACACACATCACACACACATCACACACACATACATCACACACACATACATCACACACACATACATCACACACACATACATCACACATACATCACACATACATCACACATACATCACACACACACATCACACACACACACACACACACACATACATCACACATACATCACACATACATCACACACACACACACACATACATCACACACACATACATCACACACACATACATCACACACACAAAAGATCAATCACAAAGAAAAAAGGTGGACAGAGAGGCCAGAGCACTGGCCAATCAAGTGTGGGCCAGAGTCCAGGGCGGCCAATGAGAAAGCTGATTATTTTACCCATGGTGCAGCAGTGAGTTGCTCCTGTTCCTGCCTTGCTCGTTCTCCGCCCGCATCGTCTCAATCTGGATCAATAGCTGCTCCTGAAGGAGGGAGAGAGGAAGAGGGAGAAAGAGAGGGAAGGAAAGGGAAGGAGGGAGGGAGGAAGAGGGGGAGGGAGGGAGGAGAGGAGGGAAGGAGAGAGGGGGAGGAAGAGAGGAGAGGGAGGAGAGAGGAGGGGGTAGGAAGAGAGGGAAGCAGGGAGAGGGGAGGGGGATAGGAAAGAGGGAGCAGGGAGAGGGGGAGGGGATAGGAAAAGAGGGAAGGAGGGGATAGGAAGGGAGGGAAGGAGGGGATAGGGAGGGAGGAGAGAGGAGGGAGAGAGGGAGGGAGAGGTGAGGGGAGAGAGGGGGAGAAGAGGGGGTAGGAAGAGAGGGAGAGAGAGGTGAGGGGGGAGAAGAGGGGGTAGGAAGAGAGGGAGAGAGAGGGGAGAAAGACAGACATGAGGAGTGTCATTGGCAATGAGAATCCAAACACAGCGATGACAACTCTCCAGTTGTTCAGAGGAGACAGCAGCCAGAGTCAACAGTCCTTACCTTCTCATGGTGCGTTTCCTCTACCAGCTTCTTACTGTGCTCCAGATCTCTGATCAGGGCGTTCTGGTGGAGGACACACAGCACATGGAGAATCAGCACAGCATTGTCCCAGATTGGTTCAGCTATAGATAATGACCACAGCATTGTCCCAGATTGGTTCAGCTATAGATAATGACCACAGCATTGTCCCAGATTGGTTCAGCTATAGATAATGACCACAGCATTGTCTCAGCTATAGATAATGACCACAGCATTGTCCCAGATTGTCTCAGCTATAGATAATGACCACAGCATTGTCCCAGATTGGTTCAGCTATAGATAATGACCACAGCATTGTCCCAGATTGGTTCAGCTATAGATAATGACCACAGCACTGGTTCAGCTATAGATAATGACCACAGCATTGTCCCAGATTGTCTCAGCTATAGATAATGACCACAGCATTGTCCCAGATTGTCTCAGCTATAGATAATGACCACAGCATTGTCCCAGATTGTCTCAGCTATAGATAATGACCACAGCATTGTCCCAGATTGTCTCAGCTATAGATAATGACCACAGCATTGTCCCAGATTGGTTCAGCTATAGATAATGACCACAGCATTGTCCCAGATTGGTTCAGCTATAGATAATGACCACAGCATTGTCCCAGATTGGTTCAGCTATAGATAATGACCACAGCATTGTCCCAGATTGGTTCAGCTATAGATAATGACCACAGCATTGTCCCAGATTGGTTCAGCTATAGATAATGACCACAGCATTGTCCCAGTTCAGGTACAGAGGTACGGATATAATGACATGCCATTTAGCATTTAGCTATAACCTAACTCACCCACCTTGTCCTCTAGGACAGACATCAGCTATAACCTAACCCACCCACCTTGTCCTCTAGGGCAGACATCAGCTATAACCTAACCCACCCACCTTGTCCTCTAGGGCAGACATCAGCTATAACCTAACCCACCCACCTTGTCCTCTAGGGCAGACATCAGCTATAACTTAACCCACCCACCTTGTCCTCAGGGCAGACATCAGATAATAACCCACCCACCTTGTCCTCTAGGGCAGACATCAGCTATAATAACCCACCCACCTTGTCCTCTAGGGCAGACATCAGCTATAATAACCCACCCACCTTGTCCTCTAGGGCAGACATCAGCTATAATAACCCACCCACCTTGTCCTCAGCAGACATCAGCTATAACCTAACCCACCCACATTGTCCTCTAGGGCAGACATCAGATAATAACCCACCCACCTTGTCCTCAGGGCAGTCCTCTCCTTTAGGTGAAGCTGAGCCTAACCCACCCACCTTGTCCTCTAGGGCAGACATCAGCTATACCTAACCCACCCACCTTGTCCTCTAGGGCAGACATCCTCTCCTTGAGGGGAAGCTTTAATAACCCACCCACCTTGTCCTCTAGGGCAGACATCCTCTCCTTGAGGTGAAGCAGCCTAACCCACCCACCTTGTCCTCTAGGGCAGACATCCTCTCCTTAGGTGAAGCTGACCTAAACCCAGCACCTTGTCCTCAGGCAGACATCAGCTATAGACCTAATGACCCACCTTGTCACTGAGGTTCAGCTATAGATAATAACCACACCCCCACCTTGTCCTCTAGGGCAGACATTGTCTCACCCACCTATAGATAATATACTAACCCACCCACCTTGTCCTCTAGGGCAGACATCAGCTACCTAGATAATGACCACAGCATTAACCCACCCACCTTGTCCTCAGGGCAGACAGATAGGTGAAGCTGTATAACCCACCCACCTTGTCCTCTAGGGCAGACTTCAGCTATAACCTAACCCACCCACCTTGTCCTCTAGGGCAGACATCCTCTCCTTGAGGGGAAGCTTTAACCTAACCCACCCACCTTGTCCTCTAGGGCAGACATCCTCTCCTTGAGGTGAAGCTGTAGCCTAACCCACCCACCTTGTCCTCTAGGGCAGACATCCTCTCCTTGAGGTGAAGCTGTAGCCTAACCCACCCACCTTGTCCTCTAGGGCAGACATCCTCTCCTTTAGGTGAAGCTGTAGCCTAACCCACCCACCTTGTCCTCTAGGGCAGACATCCTCTCCTTTAGGTGAAGCTGTAGCCTAACCCACCCACCTTGTCCTCTAGGGCAGACATCCTCTCCTTGAGGTGAAGCTGTAGCCTCTCGTTGGACTCTGACAGCAGCTTGTCCACCGTCTCCGACAGACGCCTGTTGTGCTCCTCGTTCATCTTCTCCCTCTGGCGCGCCTTCACAACACAAACACACACGCTAATCAGAAGAGGCAGAGCAGGAAAAACTACCGCTTCCTTTATGACAGGAAACATTTCACAAACACACATTTTAATTGTTTTCTTTCCATTTTCTGTTAATTAATGGATCTTTCGGTTGTATGAGGTCAAATCTTCACTGACTTATTTGAATGAGAATGAATATATTGTCTACAATGAAAGTACAATGCTAAATGAAGACAGTCCAATGACCACATCTGTAAACAATTTCTGCCCAACAACAACAGACTGACTGACTGCCAGACAGACGACCTTTGACCCTATCTCGTCTCACCCTGAGCAGTTCCTGGTTCTTCTCCTCCAGCTGAGCCTCCATCTGCCTCACCCTCTCCTCCACGTTGCCATGACGCTCCTCCGCCTGCGGGACAGACAGAGTCAAACACCTCATACTTGCAAAAAAAAAAAAAAAAACATTCCCTAACCTCTACCCTTTAGGAATCTGTACAGATCTGAGAGGGCTGGGTAGGTGTGAGAGGACTGGAGAAGTTGAAGAGGGCGGGCTAGGTGTGTAGCTTCTTTCAGATCAATACAGTTGATCCTGGAGAAGGATGGAACTGAAAAGGCCCAGTCAGAGGCTTAGTACCATATAGGTTCATGTTAGGGGTTATGGGGGGGTTGAGGTGCCCATCTACCCACAAACACCAGCACTAAGAACCAGACACCAACCAACTACAGCCAACCAGTAGCAGCCATGCACCAGCAGAGACAGGGGACAGGGACACAGAGCAGTACAGCCAGCCAGTAGCAGCCATGCACCAGCAGAGACAGGGACACAGAGCAGTACAGCCAGCCAGTAGCAGCCATGCACCAGCAGAGACAGGGGACAGGGACACAGAGCAGTACAGCCAGCCAGTAGCAGCCATGCACCAGCAGAGACAGGGGACAGGGACACAGAGCAGTACAGCCAGCCAGTAGCAGCCATGCACCAGCAGAGACAGGGGACAGGGACACAGAGCAGTACAGCCAGCCAGTAGCAGCCATGCACCAGCAGAGACAGGGACACAGAGCAGTACAGCCAGCCAGTAGCAGCCATGCACCAGCAGAGACAGGGGACAGGGACACAGAGCAGTACAGCCAGCCAGTAGCAGCCATGCACCAGCAGAGACAGGGGACAGGGACACAGAGCAGTACAGCCAAGCCCCATAAAAGCACCATGACTACATTCCAGACAGAATACACAGACTAGAAATAAGGGGATCTGAGAGGGGAAGAAGGGGAAACTGTTGTCATGTTAATGGCTCTACAATGTGCTTAGACACATGTGGAAAGGGGAGAGAGTTAGTGGCTAAAGGGAAGTATACTGTAGCAATCCAATGTGGGGTGATCCAATGTAACCAAGAACATTTCAACATTAAAATAAAAAGGGCGAGTTTGGAGAACCGAATTAGTCCGGAGAAAGCGGCGGGGGGGGGGGCACCTCCTGTTTTTGTTAGATCATAAACTATTTTTAGAGGCTGGGGGAGGGGAGTTGTGCATAGAAATAGACTTTAAACATAGATCAGCAGTACCAAGCTAAGCAGGCAGAATTAGACCACTGGGCAGGGGTAAGAGATGGGGCTGGGGTGTGAGGGTATAGGGGGAGGTTTAGGGGTGATTGTAGCCAGTCTACCTTCCTCTGTGTCTTGGCGTCCTTAGAGCCCGAGGCGTCAGGCTAGGGGGGGTTGGGGAGGAGGGGGAGGTAAAGGTTGAGGACAGACCAAACGAGGAACAGAGAGGAGAAGACGACAGTGTGAGAGATGAGAGCAAGAGAGAGAGCAGGAGGTACTTTAGGACAAGAGGGAATAGAGTTTTAGTGCAGCTAAAGACCGCGGACCGGCCGACAGGACTAAAGACCGCGGACCGGCCGACAGGACTAAAGACCGCGGACCGGCCGACAGGACTAAAGACCGCGGACCGGCCGACAGGACTAAAGACCAGCAGGACCGGCCGACAGGACTAAAGGTAGCTGGGTGGACCGCTAGAGGGCCGACAGGACTAAAGACCGCGGACCGGCCGACAGGACTAAAGACCGCGGACCGGCCGACAGGACTAAAGACCGCGGACCGGCCGACAGGACTAAAGACCGCGGACCGGCCGACAGGACTAAAGACCGCGGACCGGCCGACAGGACGGACAGGACTTCAGCAGAGATTACTACAGGACTTAATGACAATAACAAGAGACTGGAGGATGATATGTGGTGGAGGTAGCTGGGTGGAGGTAGCTAGAGGGCTGGGTGGAGGTAGCTAGAGGGCTGGGTGGTTGGGTGGAGGTAGCTGGGTGGAGGTAGTTGGCTGGGTGGAGGTAGTTGGGCTGGGTGGAGTAGCTAGGTGGAGGGCTGGGTGGGTGGAGGTAGCTAGAGGGCTGGGTGGGTGGAGGTAGCTAGAGGGCTGGGTGGTTAGGTGGTGGAGGTAGCTGGAGGTAGCTGGGCGGTTAGGTGGAGGTAGCTGGTTAGGTGGGTAGCTGGGCGGTTGGGCGGGGTGGAGGTAGCTGGGCGGTTGGGTGGAGGTAGCTGGGCGGTTGGGTGGAGGTAGCTGGGCGGTTGGGTGGAGGTAGCTGGGCGGTTGGGTGGAGGTAGCTGGGCGGTTGGAGGTAGCTGGGGGTGGAGGTAGCTGGGCGGTTGGGTGGAGGTAGCTGGGCGGTTGGGTGGAGGTAGCTGGGCGGTTAGGTGGAGGTGGCTGGGCGGTTAGGTGGAGGTAGCTGGGCGGTTAGGTGGAGGTGGCTGGGCGGTTAGGTGGAGGTGGTAGCTGGGAGGTTAGGTGGAGGTAGCTGGGCGGTTAGGTGGAGGTAGCTGGGCGGTTAGGTGGAGGTAGCTGGGCGGTTAGGTGGAGGTAGCTGGGAGGTTAGGTGGAGGTAGCTGGGAGGTTAGGTGGAGGTAGCTGGGAGGTTAGGTGGAGGTAGCTGGGAGGTTAGGTGGAGGTAGCTGGGAGGTTAGGTGGAGGTAGCTGGGAGGTTAGGTGGAGGTAGCTGGGAGGTTAGGTGGAGGTAGCTGGGAGGTTAGGGTGGAGGCAGCTGGGCGGTTAGGTGGAGGTAGCTGGGCGGTTAGGTGGAGGTAGCTGGGCGGTTAGGTGGAGGTAGCTGGGCGGTTAGGTGGAGGTAGCTGGGAGGTTAGGTGGAGGTAGCTGGGAGGTTAGGTGGAGGTAGCTGGGAGGTTAGGTGGAGGTAGCTGGGCGGTTAGGTGGAGGTAGCTGGGAGGTTAGGTGGAGGTAGCTGGGCGGTTAGGTGGAGGTAGCTGGGCGGTTAGGTGGAGGTAGCTAGGGTAGCGGTTAGGTGGAGGTAGCTGGGCGGTTAGGTGGAGGTAGCTGGGAGGTTAGGTGGAGGTAGCTGGGAGGTTAGGTGGAGGTAGCTGGGAGGTTAGGTGGAGGTAGCTGGGAGGTTAGGTGGAGGTAGCTGGGCGGTTAGGTGGAGGTAGCTGGGAGGTGTGGCAGTGACAGGTTCTACACTGAACTCTCTGCCTCTTAAAGAGCTAAAAGGAAGAGAGGAAAGAGACATGTTTTTTGGTATCCTTCCCCAGATCTGTGCCTCGACACAATCCTGTCTCGGAGCTCTACGGTCAATTCCTTTCACCTCAATTCTTGGTTTTTGCTCAAGCATGTCTTGTCAAATGTGGGACCTTAAATAGACAGGTGTGTGCCTTTCCAAATCATGTCCAATCAATTGAATTTACCACAGGTGAACTCCAATCAAGTTGTAGAAACATCTCAAGGATGATCAATGGAAACAGGATGCACCAGAGCTCAATCACGAGTCTCATAGCAAAGGGTCTGAATACTTATGTAAATAAGTTATTTCAGTTTTTGGCTAATGGCAAAAAAACAACATTTTTTTTGCTTTGTCATTATGGGGTATTGTGTGTAGATTGATCAGGGGGAAAAAATATATATTTAAATCTATTTTAGAATAAAGCTGTAACGTAATAAAATGTGGAAAAGGTCAAGGGGTCTGAATACTTTCCCGAATGCTCTGTATATAGTCTCCCCATTTGAACATATTGAATTTCTCTTCAATAAGTATTTTCACAAATTCCCTTCTAGTGTACTAAAGTCATCCAAAGGTTAGTATTTGGTCCCATATTCCTAGCACGCAATGAATACATCCAGCTGGTGACTACAAACTTGTTGGATGCATTTTAAGTTTGTTTAAGGTTGTGTTTCAGATCAGTTTTTTTGCCCCAATAAGAAACTGAATTGTGAACTACGTATTGTGTCACTTTTATTGTAAATATGAACAGAATATGTTTCTAAACATTTCTATATTTAAAAACGTGGATTCTACCACGATTATGGAGAATCATGAATGAATCCTGAATAATGATGTGGGAAAGTTAGAGGAACGAAGCACGTACACGAACACGCACGGGGGGGATGAGAAATGGAGAGGAGTCTCTCTCAGGAGGCATGATGTTTGATGGTGTGGAGGCGGGACTGACCTTGGTGAGGGCCGCCACCCTCTGGGCTAGCTCCGCCTCCACCTCGGGCAGAGTCTCCGCCTTCCTGATGGTCTGCTGCAGCTTCTGCTCAGCCAGCTCTAAACGTTCCTGCAGCTGCCTGTTCCTCTCCTCAGTCTGTCGATCAAACACAATAATCAATCATATTAATCAATACATTACAACGGTTCCTCTCCTCAGTCTGTAGATCAAACACAATAATCAATCATATTAATCAATACATTACAACGGTTCCTCTCCTCTGTCTGTAGATCAAACACAATAATCAATCATATTAATCAACACATTACAACGGTTCCTCTCCTCAGTCTGTAGATCAAACACAATACACAGTGTTTAGGTACCGTCTTGTTGCCCTGGGGGATGATACACAGTGTTTAGGTACCGTCTTGTTGGCCTGGGGGATGATACAGTGTTTAGGGTACCGTCTTGTTGGCCTGGGGATGATACACAGTGTTTAGGTACCGTCTTGTTGCCCTGGGGGATGATAGACAGTGTTTAGGTACCGTCTTGTTGGCCTGGGGGATGATAATCAGTGTTTAGGTACCGTCTTGCTGGCCTGGGGGATGATACACAGTGTTTAGGTACCGTCTTGTTGGCCTGGGGGATGATACAGTGTTTAGGTACCGTCTTGTTGGCCTGGGGGATGATACACAGTGTTTAGGTACCGTCTTGTTGGCCTGGGGGATGATACAGTGTTTAGGTACCGTCTTGTTGGCCTGGGGGATGATAGACAGTGTTTAGGTACCGTCTTGTTGGCCTGGGGATGATAGACAGTGTTTAGGTACCGTCTTGTTGGCCTGGGGGATGATAGACCGTGTTTAGGTACAGTCTTGTTGGCCTGGGGGATGATACAGTGTTTAGGTACCGTCTTGTTGGCCTGGGGATGATAGACAGTGTTTAGGTACCGTCTTGTTGGCCTGGAGGATGATACAGTGTTTAGGTACAGTCTTGTTGGCCTGGGGGATGATACAGTGTTTAGGTACAGTCTTGTTGGCCTGGGGGATGATACAGTGTTTAGGTACCGTCTTGTTGGCCTGGGGGATGATACAGTGTTTAGGTACCGTCTTGTTGGCCTGGGGGATGATACAGTGTTTAGTACCGTCTTGTTGGCCTGGGGATGATACAGTGTTTAGGTACCGTCTTGTTGGCCTGGGGATGATACAGTGTTTAGGTACAGTCTTGTTGGCCTGGGGGATGATACAGTGTTTAGGTACCGTCTTGTTGGCCTGGGGGATGATACAGTGTTTAGGTACCGTCTTGTTGGCCTGGGGGATGATACAGTGTTTAGGTACCGTCTTGTTGGCCTGGGGGATGACTTGATAAACTCCAATCTGGATGTAATCTCCCTGCTATAACAAGGCTAGCTATTTTCTCTGTTAGCCGTCTCCCTCCCTCCTCTCCCCTCCAGCAGCGTGCTGGCCCAGTTCTGGCAGCATGGAGGCCCAGAATAAAAGAGAAACCCCCAATAGAGATTAGAAAAAGAGAGAAGAGATCGAGGCAAGAAAGAAAACAGAAGGGAGGGGAAGAGGACATACAAGAGAAGAGCAGGCAAACCAGAGAGAAAACAGAGAGAGAAGTGAATGTGTCTGAGGCGTCTGATTCAGTGCCTGCTGCGTTGGGCAGTCTGTGAATGCACGAGAAGGGGTCCAGGACCCCGCAGGCTCATCCTGCTGTCGGAAAGAGCCGACAATCACACTAACCCCCCCAAATACACAAATCCTCAACACACACACACCCAACCAAAATTAAAAACCCCCTGTGGGAAAACTCAACTGAGGCTTCCTTACTGGTAGGCTGTAGACCTGAGATACTGTAGGCTTCCTTACTGGTAGGCTGTAGACCTGAGATACTGTAGGCTTCTTTACTGGTGGGCTGTAGACCTGAGATACTGTAGGCTTCCTTACTGGTGGGCTGTAGACCTGAGATACTGTAGGCTTCCTTACTGGTGGGCTGTAGACCTGAGATACTGTAGGCTTCCTTACTGGTGGGCTGTAGACCTGAGATACTGTAGGCTTCCTTACTGGTGGGCTGTAGACCTGAGATACTGTAGGCTTCCTTACTGGTGGGCTGTAGACCTGAGATACTGTAGGCTTCCTTACTGGTGGGCTGACTGTAGGCTTCCTAGACTGGTGGGCTGTAGACCTGAGATACTGTAGGCTTCCTTACTGGTGGGCTGTAGACCTGAGATACTGTAGGCTTCCTTACTGGTGGGCTGTAGACCTGAGATACTGTAGGCTTCCTTACTGGTGGGCTGTAGACCTGAGATACTGTAGGCTTCCTTACTGGTGGGATAGTATAGTCTCTGTACGGTATGACTGCTCTGATCTTACTGTTGCTCTGATCTTACTGTTGGTTGGATTTGTGTGTGTGTGGTGTGTGTGTGGTGTGTGTGTGTGTGTGTGTGTGTACTGACCTGTCGGAACAGGGACTCCTTGTTGGCCACTTCGTTCTCCAGCTTGTCGTTGAGGTCGTGTACGGAGGTGGCCTCTCGCTGCGCTGCCAAGTACCTCTTCTCCAGGGTGACGATACGCTCCTCTATGTCCTCCTTCTGGGCCATAGACTAGACGGGGCAGAGAGAGAGACGGATACGATTAGCACACAAACACACACCACACCCATATACATACACACACAGACATCATTACACAAACATACACAATCCTTACATAAAAACACATCTGTCTCTCTGCAGGCGTGTGTTTGTAACGTTAACATCCAGTACGTACCTCTCGTATGTCTCTCTGCAGGTGTTAGTAACATTACCATCCAGTACATACCTCTCGTATGTCTCTCTGCAGGCGTTAGTAACATTACCATCCAGTACATACCTCTCGTATGTCTCTCTGCAGGCGTGTGTTCACGTCTTCACTCTTGATGAGGTCCTTGCGTGCCGTGTCCAGGTCCTCCTCCAGCTCGCTGATGCGTCCCGTCATGGCCGCCATGCGCTCCATCATCTGCCCCAGGTCTGACGTCTGTCTCGCCACCACCTCCTGCAGCTCTCCCACCTTCCCCTGGTCCTCCTCCTGGCTCAGAGAGCCATCTGACGACCGCTAGGGACAAGACAGGGTTTAGGTTCCTTAAATATAGACAGAAACAACTAGGACATGACCTATAACCCCTGACTCTTCCCCTGGTCCTCCTCCTAGCTCAGAGAGCCATCTGACGACCGCTAGGGACAAGACAGGGTTTAGGTTCCTTAAATATAGACAGAAACAACTAGGACATGACCTATAACCCCTGACCCTTCCCCTGGTCCTCCTCCAGGCTCAGAGAGCCATCTGATGACCACTAGGGACTAGTTGGGAGAGGAGGACAGTAGATATTAAATGCTGCAGGGCACAGCCTTGGAGGCTTGTGGTCGTTTTATCTTCCGTATTTAAATGCACTGACTAAGTCTCTCTGGATATAAGGGTTTCCTACCTTGCCGTTTGTGCTTGGGGTGTTTTCAGAGTTGTGGTTGAGCCCTTCCATTCCGTCGCCTAGCGACCTCTTCTGGATGTTCTGCTCTCTCAGGTAAGACATCTAGGAGAAGATAGTACTTTATTAGATACCCCAAATTGGGGACATTTGATTGGACCAGCCAATACATAGAAGACCAATAAATACCCAATAAAAAAACAAAACAGAACCCAGACAAAACAGCAGCACATCATGAATGATTAGAACAAACTAAGGGTTCGTGTTAAAGAGACTCCTATCACGGAACGCAAACCGGCTGCGCCATGGTGCATAAATGTATTTTGCCCCCCCACACCAAACACGATCACGACACGCAGGTTAAAATATCAAAACAAACTCTGAACCAATTACATGAATATGGGGACAGGTCAAAAGGCATTAAACATGTATGGCAATTTAGCTAGTTAGCTTGCTGTTGCTAGCTAATTTGTCCTGGGATATAAACATTGAGTTGTTATTTTACCTGAAATGCACAAGGTCCTCTACTCCGACAATTAATCCACACATAAAACTGTCTACCGAATCGTTTCTAGTCATCTCTCCTCCTTCTAGGCTTTTTCTTCTCTGGACTTTATATAGTGATTGAAATCTTTCATAAATTAGGTGCGTTACCGCCACCGACCTCATGCGTCTTTCAGTCACCCACATGGGTATAACCAATGAGATGGCACGTGGGTACCTGCTTCTATAAACCAATGAGGAGATGGGAGAGGCAGGACTTGCAGCACGATCTGCGTCACAAATAGAACTGACTAATATTTTAGCCCTTGGCAACGCAGATGCTCATTGGCGCGCGCGAGCAGTGTGGGTCCAATAATTGAATAATATAGATTTCTACATTTATTTTGTAACACTCGTGCACGCGACGTGAGCGGTGTAGTCTGGGTATAAGGGACTCCACAGTGTGATCAGAGCCCTGTTAAAAAGCCCCCTAATGGACTCCACAGTCTGATCAGAGTACTGTTAAAAAGCCCCCTAAGGGACTCCACAGTCGGATCAGAGTACTGTTAAAAAGCCCCCTAAGGGACGCCACAGTCGGATCGGAAGTCTTCTCAAAGTTAGCAGGCTAACTCATTCATTGATCCCACTTTGTCAAATCCCCAAATACAGATGACCCTCTCTGACATCAAAAGGTAAACACACACACACACACTATTGCTTTAGAGGCAAGAGAAGATTCCTACTGAAACGTACAGCTGAACTGTGGGGGGTATCACAGGAGGTTGGTGTCACCTTAATCAGGGAGGACAGGCTCGTGGTAATGACTGGAGTGGAATCAGTGGAATGGTGTCAAATACATCAAACACATGGTTTCCATGGTTTCCCTGACTTTGATGCCATTCCATTCGCTCCGTTCCAGACATTATTATGAGCCGTCCTCCCCTCAGCAGCCTCCCCTGGTGTGTGTGTGTACTTGTGTGTGTTGTCTGGCCACCATTTTAAAAACAGTGAGTGAACTCATGAGACTGAAGCACCAGGGAAGAGTCCAGCTTGGGCCGTGAGCCTGACAACAACTATTCTAGTGCTGTCGGCCCCCGGTCAGGAACCAACCACACAAACGCATATATCCCTCCACTGCCAGGCAGACACGCTCTCCCCATCTTTCACAGGTCAGACGGTAGAGCTTGCAACTCCAGGATAGTGGGTTTGATTCCCGGGACCAGCAGCACGTAAAACATATTCACACATGACGAAGTCCCTTTGGATAATAGTGTCTGTTAAATGCCCAACTCGCACACATTCATGCAGACTGACACACACAAGGAGAAGCGTAAGAGAGTGTGTGTGTGTGTGTGTGTGTGTGTGTGTGTGTGTGTGTGTGTGTGTGTACTGCTAGGCTAATTCCCTACTCTCTGAGACGAAGGGAATCAAAGGAGAGATGTAGAGGACAGGAGAGAAATCTAGTCCACTTTCCCATGATCCTCGAGCCCTTTTGTCCATTTTAATCCCATTCACGACTCATCTCCCCTGAGAGCTCTGTGCATTCTGTGTGTGTATACGTCCATTCGTGGAGTCCCAGTATCGGGCTCTCAGTTAATAAGTCTCATATCAATGTGTGACTCATGTCCCTACAACACCTGTATCTGTGTAGAGTGGAACATTACAGATACTGTGTAATCACTAGACAGTATAACATTACAGATACTGTGTAATCACTAGACAGTATAACATTACAGATACTGTGTAATCACTAGACAGTATAACATTACAGATACTGTGTAATCACTAGACAGTATAACATTACAGATACTGTGTAATCACTAGACAGTATAACATTACAGATACTGTGTAATCACTACAGTATAACATCACAGATACTGTGTAATCACTAGACAGTATAACATTACAGATACTGTGTAATCACTAGACAGTATAACATTACAGATACTGTGTAATCACCATACAACATCACAGATACTGTGTAACCACTAGACAGTATAACATTACAGATACTGTGTAATCACCATACAACATCACAGATACTGTGTAACCACTAGACAGTATAACTTCACAGATACTGTGTAATCACCATACAACATCACAGAACAGTATAACTTCACAGATACTGTGTAACCACTAGACAACATCACAGATACTGTGTAATCACTAGACAGTATAACTTCACAGATACTGTGTATAACATCACAGATACTGTGTAATCACTAGACAGACAGATACTGTGTAAACATCACAGATACTGTGTAACCACTAGACAGTATAACATTACAGATACTGTGTAATCACCATACAACATCACAGATACTGTGTAACCACTAGACAGTATAACATCACAGATACTGTGTAATCACTACAGTATAACATTACAGATACTGTGTAATCACTACAGTATAACATTACAGATACTGTGTAATCACTAGACAGTATAACATCACAGATACTGTGTAATCACTAGACAGTATAACATTACAGATACTGTGTAACCACTAGACAGTATAACATTACAGATACTGTGTAACCACTAGACAGTATAACATCACAGATACTGTGTAATCACTAGACAGTATAACATTACAGATACTGTGTAACCACTAGACAGTATAACATCACAGATACTGTGTAACCACTAGACAGTATAACATCACAGATACTGTGTAACCACTAGACAGTATAACATCACAGATACTGTGTAATCACTAGACAGTATAACATTACAGATACTGTGTAATCACCATACGGAGCCTATTCTTCTTTGTTAAACATGGGAATGATGAAATAAGGTCCAGAGTCATTCAAGATGGATTGTTTTTTTATTCCCCCAGGAAAACGAGTGAGACTGTTGTCATGGATACGATTTGCTGATTGTCGGGCGAGAGTGAGTCGCCATTGGCAAGATGACTGGGAACATGGTTGAATCCCTCCACCAGGCAAACAAACAGGCAAAATGTCCGTACAGAGACAAAGTGGAGTCGCAATTCAACGGATCAGACATGAGATGGATGTGTCAGGGTCGACAGACAATCAACTGATTACAAAGGGAAGACCAGCCACGTCACGGAGACACCGACGTCTCGCTCCTCAGAAAAGACAAACAGCTTCTTCACCCGCTTTGAGGATAACACAGTGCCACCAACGCGGCCCTCTTTGAGGATAACACAGTGCCACCAACGCGGCCCTCTTTGAGGATAACACAGTGCCACCAACGCGGCCCTCTTTGAGGATAACACAGTGCCACCAACGCGGCCCTCTTTGAGGGTAACACAGTGCCACCAACGCGGCCCTCTTTGAGGGTAACACAGTGCCACCAACGGGGCCCTCTTTGAGGATAACACAGTGCCACCAACAGGGCCCTCTTTGAGGATAACACAGTGTCACCAACGCGGCCCTCTTTGAGGGTAAAACAGTGCCACCAACGCGGCCCTCTTTGAGGGTAACACAGTGCCACCAACGGGGCCCTCTTTGAGGATAACACAGTGCCACCAACAGGGCCCTCTTTGAGGATAACACAGTGTCACCAACGGGGCCCTCTTTGAGGATAACACAGTGCCACCAACGCGGCCCACTTCCAAGGAATGTAGGGGCTTGTTCTCAGTGGCCGACGTGAGTAAGACATTTAAGCTTGTTAGCCTTCGCAAGGCTGCCGGCCCGCCTAGCCGCGACCTCAGAGCATACGCAGACCAGCTAGCTGGAGTGTTTACGGACATATTAAATCTCTCCCTTTCCCAGTCTGCTGTTCCCACTTACTTCAAGATGTCCGCCATTGCTCCTGTACCCAAGAAAGCAAAAGGTAACTGAACTAAGGCTTGGGGCTAGTTAAGGATCACATCACCTCTACCTTATCAGACACCCTAGACCATCTTCAATTTGCATACCGCCCCCAATAGATCCACAGACGATGCAATCGCCATCGCACTGCACACTGCCTTATCCTATCTGGACAAGAGGAATACTTATGTAAGAATGCTGTTCATAGACTATAGCTCATCCTTCAATACTATAGTACCCTCCAAGCTCATCACTAAGCTCAGGGTCCTGGGACTGAACCCCGCCCTGTACAACTGGGTCCTGGACTTACTGACAGGTCGCCCTTAGGTGGTGAAGATAAGAAACAACACCTCTTCGCTGAAGCTCAACACAGGGGCCCCACAAGGGTGCATGCTCAGCCCCCTCCTGTACTCCCAGAACTGCGTGGCCAAGCACCCCTCCAACTCGATCCTCAAGTTTGCAGACGACACAACGGTAGTAGGCTTGATTACCAACAACGATGAGACAGCCGACAGGGAGGAGGGCAGGGCTCGGAGTGTGGTACCAGGTAACCTCTCCCTCAACAAAACTAAGGAGCTGATTGTGGACTTCAGGAAACAGCAGAGGGAGCACGGCCCTATCCACATCTTCGGGACCGCAGTTGAGAAGTTGAAAAGCTTCAAGTTCCTCGGACTTCGTCACTGACATCCTGAAATTGTCCACCCACACAGACAGTGTGGTGAAGAACGCACAACAGCGCCTCTTCAACCTCAGGAGGCTGAAGAAATTTGTCTTGACACCTAAAACCCTCACAAAAACTTACAGATGCACAATTAAGAGCACCCTGTCGGGCTGTATCACCGCCCGCTACCGCAGGGCTCTCAAGAGGGTGGAGGCCAACAGACTGTTAAACAGCCATCACTAGCCGGCTACCACTCGGTTACTCAACCCTGCACCTTAGAGGTTGCTGCCCAATATTCATAGACATGGAATCACTGGTCACGTTAATAATGTTTACATACTGCTTTACCCATTTCATAGGAATATATTGTATACTAGCCTACTGTATTTACGTCTATACCACTCCGACATTGCTCGTCCTAATAGTATATACATCTTAATTCCATGATTGCACTTTTAGATGTGTGTGTGTGTGTGTACACCGGGTTACCACAGGATTACCACACGGTTACCACCGGGTCACCACGGGGTTACCACGGGGTTACTACAGGGTTACTACAGGACGGTCCGATGACGCTTACCTCTTTGTGTTGTGATGTGAGCTGTTCTTCCAGTTGGCTGCATCTTTCTAAAGCCACACGCAGTCTCTCCCTGACCTGGAAAACAGACAATTATTAGTCTCCATCATTTTACACACTTGCCATTACATCTCTACAAAAGAAGAGATTAGCAGGCAGACGTTGTCCTCCGCCCTACCAACCTTCTCGTCCAGGGCTTTGTGGTGTTCGAACAGGGACTTGAGTGCCTTGAGGACCTCTACCTCGCTGGAGACCCCGGCAGGAGACTGGGCCTGCCTCTTCACCACCGTCATCCTCAGACTGCGTTCATGACGAGACACCAGACACTCCAGATGCTCCAGGAGAAGCTACGGTCATCCAGAACACACATCAGATGTTACACACACGTTCCAGGAGAAGCTACGGTCATCACAGAACACACATCAGATGTTACACACACATTCCAGGAGAAGCTACGGTCATCACAGAACACACATCAGATGTTACACACACATTCCAGGAGAAGCTACGGTCATCACAGAACACACATCAGATGTTACACACACATTCCAGGAGAAGCTACGGTCATCACAGAATACACAAGTTTCAAACAGCTTGTTCACGCCCCACACACACACACACGATTGGGAAATAGTACAGACATGTTTACACACGAGTGTGTGTTGTGCTCAATCCCATGTGGTTGAGCAGCTCAGGGGGGTCCCATCAGAGCTGCAGGCTGACAAAGCCCAGACTCATCCCTTAATCTCCCCTTCCCCCTTCATACCCCCCCTCCCACATTCTACCCTCCATCCTCCCTCTCCCCTTCCTCCATTCTCCTCAATCCCATTCTACCCTCCATCCTCCCTCTCCCCTTCCTACCCTCCATTCTACCCTCCATCCTCCCTCCCATATTCTACCCTCCATCCTCCCCCTCTCCCCTTCCCTCCCATATTCTACCCTCCATCCTCCCTCCCATATTCTACCCTCCATCCTCCCTCCCATATTCTACCCCCATCCATCCCCTCCCTCCCATATTCTCCCCTCCATCCTCCCTCCCATATCCTACCCTCCATCCTCCCTCCCCTATTCTACCCTCCATCCTCCCTCCCATATTCTACCCTCCATCCTCCCTCCCTCCCATATTCTACCCTCCATCCTCCATATTCTACCCTCCTCCCCTTCCTCCCATATTCTACCCTCCTCCATCCTCCCTCCCATATTCTACCCTCCATCCTCCCTCCCATATTCCCTACCCTCCATCCTCCCCTCCCTTCCTCCCATATTCTACCCTCCATCCTCCCTCCCATATTCTACCCTCCATCCTCCCTTCCCATATTCTACCCTCCATCCTCCCCCTCCCATATTCTACCCTCCATCCTCCCTTCCTCCCATATTCTACCCTCCATCCTCCCTCCCATATTCTACCCTCCATCCTCCCTCCCATATTCTACCCTCCATCCTCCCTCCCATATTCTACCCTCCATCCTCCCTCCCATATTCTACCCTCCATCCTCCTCCCATATTCTACCCTCCCCATCCTCCCCCTCCCATTCTCCCTCCATCCTTCCTCCCCATTCTACCCTCCTCCCCTACCCATCCTCCCATATTCTACCCTCCATCCTCCCTTCCTCCCATATTCTACCCTCCATCCTCCCTTCCTCCCATATTCTACCCTCCATCCTCCCTTCCTCCCATATTCTACCCTCCATCCTCCCTCCTCCCCTCTACCCTCCATATTCTCCCATACCCTCCATCCTCCCATATTCTACCCCCTTCCTCCCATATTCTACCCTCCATCCTCCCTTCCTCCCATATTCTACCCTCCATCCTCCCCCTTCCTCCCATATTCTACCCTCCATCCTCCCTTCCTCCCATATTCTACCCTCCATCCTCCCTCTACCCTCCCCATATTCTACCCTCCATCCTCCCTCCCTCCCATATTCTACCCTCCATCCTCCCTCCCTCCCATATTCTACCCTCCATCCTCCCTCCCATATTCTACCCTCCATCCTCCCTCCCATATTCTACCCTCCATCCTCCTCCTATTCTACCATATTCTACCCTCCATCCTCCCTCCCCTCCCCTCCCCATTCTACCCTCCATCCTCCCCCTCCCCTCCCTCCCATATTCTACCCCCTCCATCCTCCCATATTCTCCCCTTCCTCCCACATTCTACCCTCCATCCTCCTTCCTCCCACATTCTACCCTCCATCCTCCCCCTCCCATATCCTACCCTCCATCCTTCCTCCCATATTTACCCTCCATCCCCTTCCATTCTCCTCCCCTTCCTCCCATATTCTACCCTCCATCCTCCCTTCCTCCCATATTCTACCCTCCATATCCTCCCTCATCCTTCCCCATATTCTACCCTCCATCCTCCCTCCCATATTCTACCCTCCATCCTCCCTCCCATATTCTACCCTCCATCCTCCCCCCCCATCCATTCTACCCTCCATCCTCCCTCCCATATTCTACCCTCCACCCTCCTCCCATATTCCTCCATCCTCCCATATTCTACCCTCCATCCTCCCTCCCATATTCTACCCTCCATCCTCCCTCCCATATTCTACCCTCCATCCTCCCTCCCATATTCTACCCTCCATCCTCCCTCCCATATTCTACCCTCCATCCTCCCCTTCCTCCCATATTCTACCCTCCATCCCCTCTCCTCCTCCTCCCACCTTCCCTCCCCCTCTTTCAATTCCTCCTCCCTCCCCTCTCTAATTCCTCCCCCTCCCTCCTCTCCCCAGTCAGTGTCCATCGGTCCTAATTAGACTGACCCAGACTCTGCTCATTGCAACTGGACTGGCAGGTGGATTAACCAGTTAGAGCCGCACATCCGCCACTAGGCCTGAGCAGAGAAGTGACAGACAGGGGAATTATCCTATGGCTGTCTGCGCTGTGACCTGGGAGGGCGGGTGCTCTGTCAACCACTCATAAAGGGTGACCTAATCCTCAGAACAAAGATCAAGCCCTCTCTTAAAAACACTCGTAAATACACACACACACACACACACACACACACACTACTAAAACACAAACGAATACTCACAGGTCAAACCAGTGGGAGTCTGACACTGTTAATGGACTATGCTAGGGACTGGAAGGGTGTGTGACAACAACACATTAATGTGTGTGTGTGTGTGTGTGTTGTTCCTCTCAGCCTTGAGCTCAGCGATCTCCTCCTCCCTGTGTGTGTTCACCTCCTTGGAGACTGCAAACTCCTGTGTTGTTAGAGACCTCTGGACAACAACACAGCCTTGAGACAACAAACTCAGACAACAACACTCCTGGACCCTCTCCATCAAATGCTCCGTTAGAGACACATTCACCACCTTGGTCAGCGACAGCAAACTCCTGGACAACAACAACACATTAACAACAACACATTAGAGACACATTAACACAACGTTAGAGACAACGTTAGAGAAACTCCTGGACAACAACACCACAAACTCCTTAACACAACGTTAGAGACAACAAACTCCTGGACAACAACACATTAACACAACGTTAGAGACAACAAACTCCTGGACAACAACACATTAACACAACGTTAGAGACAAACTCCTGACAACAACAACACATTAACACAACGTTAGAGACAACAAACTCCTGGACAACAACAACACATTAACACAACGTTAGAGACAACAAACTCCTGGACAACAACACATTAACAACGTTAGAGACAACAAACTCCTGGACAACAACACAACGTTAGAGACAACAAACTCCTGGACAACAACACAACGTTAGAGACAACAAACTCCTGGACAACACATTAACACAACGTTAGAGACAGCAAACTCCTTGACAACACATTATCACAACGTTAGAGACAGCAAACTCCTTGACAACAACAACAACACATTATCACAACGTTAGATCGGCAGGACAAATCAATCAAATGGATTTTAGCCATTTTAAGTATTTCATAAAGTTTTAAGTCTGTTGTTATGGAAACTCTTCTCAACACTTAACAGGAGTAACAAGCTGCATCTGAATTGGCACCCTATTCCCTATATAGTGCACTACTATAGACCAGAGCCCTATTCCCTATATAGTGGTACTACTATAGACCAGAGCCCTATTCCCTATATAGTGGTACTACTATAGACCAGAGCCCTATTCCCTATATAGTGGTATTACTATAGACCAGAGCCCTATTCCCTATATTGTGGTACTACTATAGACCAGAGCCCTATTCCCTATATATAGTGGTACTACTATAGACCAGGGCCCTATTCCCTATATAGTGGTACTACTATAGACCAGAGCCCTATTCCCTATATAGTGGTACTACTATAGACCAGAGCCCTATTCCCTATATAGTGGTACTACTATAGACCAGAGCCCTATTCCCTATATAGTGGTAGACCAGAGCCCTACTACTATAGACCAGAGCCCTATTCCCTATATAGTGGTACTACTATAGACCAGAGCCCTATTCCCTATATAGTGGTACTACTATAGACCAGCCCTAGCCCTACTTAGACCAGGGCCCTATTCCCTATATAGTGCACTACTATAGACCAGGGCCCTATTCCCTATATAGTGGTACTACTATAGACCAGAGCCCTATTCCCTATATAGACCAGGTATTCTACTATAGTGGTACTACTATAGACCAGAGCCCTATTCTATATAGTGGTACTACTATAGACCAGGTACTACTATAGACCAGAGCCCTATTACTATAGACCAGAGCCCTATTCCCTATATAGTGGTACTACTATAGACCAGAGCCCTATTCCCTATATAGTGGTACTACTATAGACCAGAGCCCTATTCCCTATATAGTGGTACTACTATAGACCAGAGCCCTATTCCCTATATAGTGGTACTACTATAGACCAGAGCCTACTTAGACCAGAGCCCTATTCCCTATATAGTGGTACTACTATAGACCAGAGCCCTATTCCCTATATAGTGGTACTACTATAGACCAGAGCCCTATTCCCTATATAGTGGTACTACTATAGACCAGAGCCCTATTCCCTATATAGTGGTACTACTATAGACCAGAGCCCTATTCCCTATATAGTGGTACTACTATAGACCAGAGCCCTATTCCCTATATAGTGGTACTACTATAGACCAGAGCCCTATTCCCTATATAGTGGTACTACTATAGACCAGAGCCCTATTCCCTATATAGTGGTACTACTATAGACCAGAGCCCTATTCCCTATATAGTGGTACTACTATAGACCAGAGCCCTATTCCCTATATAGTGGTACTACTATAGACCAGGGCCCAGGGCCTGCATACATAATACGTTTCCATGTTGGTAAACATCCTGACAGTCAACAGGTAGATGGAGGGGACAGGAGAGGAGGAGAGATGGAGGGGACAGGAGAGGAGGAGAGATGGAGGGGGGGACAGGAGAGGAGGAGAGATGGAGATGGGGGATGGAGGAGAGGAGGAGAGATGGAGGGGATGGAGATGGAGGGGACAGGAGGGAGGAGGAGAGATGGAGGGGACAGGAGAGGAGGAGAGATGGAGGGGACAGGAGAGGAGGAGAGATGGAGGGGACAGGAGAGGAGGAGAGATGGAGGGGACAGGAGAGGAGGAGAGATGGAGGGGACAGGAGAGGAGGACAGGTGAGAGTAGGACAGGTGAGGGGAGTGGCCAGTAGAGGAGGACAGGGGAGATGGAGGGGACAGTAGAGGAGAGATGGAGAGGACAGGAGAGGAGAGAGAGGACAGGAGAGAGGAGAGGAGAGGAGAGGACAGAGAGGAGAGAGAGGAGAGAGAGGACAGGAGAGGAGAGGACAGGAGAGGAGAGAGAGGACAGGAGAGAAGAGAAGAGGAGAGAGAGGACAGGAGAGAAGAGAAGAGGAGAGAGAGGACAGGAGAGAAGAGAAGAGGAGAGAGAGGAGAGAGAGAAGAGAGAGAGAGGACAGGAGAGAAGAGAGAGAGGACAGGAGAGAAGAGAGGAGAGAGGACAGGAGAGAAGAGGAGAGAGAGGACAGGAGAGAAGAGGAGAGAGGAGGAGAGAAGAGGAGAGAGAGGACAGGAGAGAAGAGGAGAGAGAGGACAGGAGAGGAGAGGAGAGAGAGGACAGGAGAGGAGAGAGAGGACAGGAGAGGAGAGAGAGGACAGGAGAGGAGAGAGAGGACAGGGGAGGAGAGAGAGAAAGTGGTGTTGGGGGTAAAACATACGACATTATAAAATCCATGTACACAAACAACAAGTGTGCGGTTAAAATTGGCAAAAAACACACACATTTCTTCACACAGGGTCGTGGGGTTAGACAGGGATGCAGCTTAAGCCCCACCCTCTTCAACATATATATCAACGAATTGGCGAGGGCACTAGAAAAGTCTGCAGCACCCGGCCTCCCCTGCTAGAATCCAAAGTCAAATGTCTGCTGTTTGCTGATGATCTGGTGCTTCTGTCACCAACCAAGGAGGGCCTACAGCAGCACCTAGATCTTATGCACAGATTCTGTCAGACCTGGGCCCTGACAGTAAATCTCAGTAAGACCAAAATAATGGTGTTCCAAAAAGGTCCAGTCACCAGGACCACAAATACAAATTCCATCTAGACACTGTTGCCCTAGAGCACACAAAAACTATACATACCTTGGCCTAAACATCAGCACCACAGGTAACTTCCACAAAGCTGTGAACGATCTGAGAGACAAGGCAAGAAGGGCATTCTATGCCATCAAAAGAAACATAAATTTCAACATACCAATTAGGATCTGGCTAAAAATACTTGAATCAGTCATAGAGCCCATTGCCCTTTATGGTTGTGAGGTCTGGGGTCCGCTCACCAACCAAGACTTCACAAAATGGGACAAACACCAAATTGAGACTCTGCACGCAGAATTCTGCAAAAATATCCTCTGTGTACAACGTAGAACACCAAATAATGCATGCAGAGCAGAATTAGGCCGATACCCACTAATTATCAAAATCCAGAAAAGAGCTGTTAAATTCTACAACCACCTAAAAGGAAGCGATTCACAAACCTTCCATAACAAAGCCATCACCTACAGAGAGATGAACCTGGAGAAGAGTCCCTAAGCAAGCTGGTCCTGGGGCTCTGTTCACAAACACAAACAAACTACAGAGCCCCAGGACAGCAGCACAATTAGACCCAACCAAATCATGAGAAAACAAAAAGATAACTACTTAACACATTGGAAAGAATTAACAAAAAAACAGAGCAAACTGGAATGTTATTTGGCTAAACAGAGAGTACACAGCGGCAGAATACCTGACCACTGTGACTGACCCAAACTTAAGGAAAGCCTTGACTATGTACAGACTCAGTGAGCATAGCCTTGCTATTGAGAAAGGCCGCCGTAGGCAGACATGGCTCTCAAGAGAAGACAGGCTATGTGCTCACTGCCCACAAAATGAGGTGGAAACTGAGCTGCACTTCCTAACCTCCTGCCCAATGTATGACCATATTAGAGAGACATATTTCCCTCAGATTACACAGATCCACAAAGAATTCGAAAACAAATCCAATTTTGAAAAACTCCCATATCTACTGGGTGAAATTCACAGTGTGCCATCACAGCAGCAAGATTTGTGACCTGTTGCCACAAGAAAAGGGCAACCAGTGAAGAACAAACACCATTGTAAATACACCCATATTTATGCTTATTTATTTTATCTTGTGTCCTTTAGCCATTTGTACATTGTTAGAACACTGTATATATATATAATATGACATTTGTAATGTCTTTACTGTTTTGAAACTTCTGTATGTGTAATGTTTACTGTTAATTTTTGTTGTTTTTCACTTTATATATTCACTTTGTATGTTGTCTACCTCACTTGCTTTGGCAATGTTAACACATGTTTCCCATGCCAATAAAGCCCTTGAATTGAATTGAATTGAAAAATTGAATTGAGAGAGGACAGGAGAGGAGACACTTTTCCTTTGCCTTCATATTCCAAAGTCTCCCTCCACTCTTCCATCATCCCATTCAATCAACAGTCACTAAGCATTAAGACTACATGCAGTTTACCAACTAGAGACTCTTGCCCTACACCACCCACCCACCCACAGCCCTTAACAGAGTCAGTGATGGTTGTGCCTACAGAATGAACCATCCTGATGTTTGGTTCCCTGAGTATCCAGGCCTTCTTTGCGGACACACTCACGTAAACACACACACACACACACACACACACACACACACACACACACACACGGCCTGAGGAAGCTGTCTTCTATCCCCCTCTTATATATTGATCTACTTCTTTGGAGACTGGCACCGATTCCACACGAGAGACCATGGGAGGTTTTGATTGGCCTGACCATGCATAAGTGCCCGTCCTTTAGCCAGTGAGGGAGGAGAAGGAGGCGGGGAAAGGGGTCATTATGTGGGGAGTTGGAATGTTGGATTCCTGAATTCCAGAGCAGAGTCTGATGTACAACCAGCCGCCAGAGAGAGAGAGGCCCTGCCTGTCTGGCTACTTCAGTACAGCCTGCCCTGCATACTCTCTCCTTTCCTTCCATTTACCCACGCTCTCCTTCTTGGTCTCCCTTTATCTCTCGGTCTCTTCTCATCACTGTCTGTCTGAAATCTGTCTTGCCTACTACTAACCAAAAAGCCATACTGTGTACTAACCATACAACATACTATTTAGTAGAAATGTATGCAGCTGTTCACTAATCGTACAACATACTATTTAGTACATAGTGTTTAGCAGAAGAGTATTCAGTAAGCAACAAATAGCAACACATTAGGCTCTCCCATACTGACAATCAGTGTTGGGGTTAGTTACCTGGAAACTAATAATATTACATATTACTTGGTACATTTAACAAAAGTAACGTGTTACTTTATAATATTACGTTGCATGTCGAAGGGAGTCGGCGTTATTGTTATGAAAAACAAATCTCAAAACGTTTTGGACTGTCGGAGGGAGTCGCGCGCTCTACCAAAGATAGGCTGGTTACTGGTTCCTCCTTCCATCTGATAGGCTGGTTACTAACTCAGGTCTGATCACTGGTTCCTCCTTCCATCTGATAGGCTGGTTACTAACTCAGGTCTGATCACTGGTTCCTCCTCCCGTCTGATAGGCTGGTTACTAATTCAGGTCTGATCACTGGTTCCTCCTCCCGTCTGATAGGCTGGTTACTAACTCAGGTCTGATCACTGGTTCCTCCTCCCGTCTGATAGGCTGGTTACTAACTCAGGTCTGATCACTGGTTCCTCCTTCCATCTGATAGGCTGGTTACTAACTCAGGTCTGATCACTGGTTCCTCCTCCCGTCTGATAGGCTGGTTACTAACTCAGGTCTGATCACTGGTTCCTCCTCCCGTCTGATAGGCTGGTTACTAACTCAGGTCTGATCACTGGTTCCTCCTTCCATCTGATAGGCTGGTTACTAACTCAGGTCTGATCACTAGTTCCTCCTCCCATCTGATAGGCTGGTTACTAACTCCGGTCTGAACACTAGTTCTTCCATTCATCTGTGGTGCTGCTTTCCTGTGCTAGTCTAGTGTGCTGCACTGTCATCTGGGCTGCTGAATTAGCCAGGACAAACATCTGTACAGGTTAGCTTGCTTTTAATTCAAAATCTCTCTCTCATGTCGCCAGTTCTGGTTAAATGAGGAAACAAGTTGAGATCGGATCATGAAAACGCTCGCCCGGTAAGGTTATGATTCTAAAAAATAACACACACTTTACTTCACAAAGTAACTATTAAAGTATTACCAAGTGTTGAAAGGTAATACATGATATTACTAGCTACTCATAAAAGTAATCAGATTACATTTCGTTACATTTGTGGCGCCCCGTCGCTGCATCATCAAATGTTGATTTGTTTCATTTTTATCCAGCCCCGCCCCCTTCTCTAATAATGAGCTAATTATCAGTTGTCGTCAAACACGCGGTCTCGAAACAAGATTCCCTTCCTCAAAGGCGTTTTATTTTACCTTTATTTAACCAGGCAAGTCAGTTAAGAACAAATTCTTATTTCCAATGACGGCCTAGGAACAGTGGGTTAACTGCCTGTTCAGGGGCAGAACGACAGATTTGTACCTTGTCAGCTCGGGGGTTTGAACTTGCAACCTTCCGGTTACTAGTCCAACGCTCTAACCACTAGGCTACCCTGCCGCCCCAGCGTGCGGCGAATCAAACTAGATGAAAAGCCAAATTGAATATGAAATCACTTTTTTTTAAAAACACTACATTTTCAAAATGTCACAAACTATGAAAATAAATCTGCAACCTCTGTGTCGCTTTCTTTTTCACCTCTGTGTCGCTTTCTTTTTCACCTCTGTGTCGCTTTCTTTTTCACCTCTGTGTCGCTTTCTTTTTCACCTCTGTGGTGCCCCTGTGTGTCTCTCTCTTCTTTGTACTAAAGACATGTGACCAAACCAGACACCAAGGATAACTTTTCTCTTTTCTACATCACCAAAGGCAAAAAAGGCTTCGGTCAGACATGCTTTAATGTTTAGCACACAAGTCTATCTAGGCTAAGGGCCCCGTGGTAACGGCCTAATGTGGGCTCAACTGATAAGCAGCGTGTCTGTCTGTCCACTGTCCATCCATCACTGCAGAACTAAGAGGCCTGAGAGCAGAGTGGGACAAAAGCACAGCTGAATGCTCTCCTTTTCATTTCTGACCTAGCGCTTCAGGGGGGAAGAGAGAAATACCACTGAAGATCATTTATCTTACGCCTGTCAGCACGGCTTCCTAGAAGATATGTTGAGAGTGTGATGTGTGTGGGCGTCTGAGTGAGTGCACCGAGTGTCTCCGTGTGCTTGGTGTCCCCGTGTGCCTGCATATCCTAACTGCCCCTGAGACACCCTCGGAGACTGGGGTCACAGCCAGGGTCAACCATTATCAGCCATTATCAACACAGACCCCTGGAGCAACTAGGATTAAGTGCCTTGCACATCAACTTGTGTTTCACCTTGTCGCCATGGGGATTCGGGAATAGCGACCTTTGGATAACTTGCTCAATGCTCTAACCGCTAGGATACCTGTTGTCCTCCTGGTATTACAGTCTAGATAGGACATCTGGTGGGATAAATGAACACAGAAACTGTTCTGTATTAACAGAAACCTGTATTTGCTGCTGTGGGACACCACCAGCGTCGGGAGGTATCTTGTCGGCCTCCTTCCCTCCCTCACTCCAGCATGACAGCTCCCTCCCTCCCTCCCTCCAGCATGACAGCTCCCTCCCTCCCCCTCCCTCCCTCCCTCACTCCAGCATGACAGCTCCCCCCCTCACTCCAGCATGACAGCTCCCTCCCCCTCCAGCATGACAGCTCCAGCCCTCCCTCCTCCCTCACTCCAGCATGACAGCTCCCCCTCCAGCATGACAGCCCTCCCTCACTCCAGCATGACAGCTCCCTCCCCCTCCAGCATGACCTCCCTCCCTCCAGCATGACAGCTCCCTCCCTCCTTCCTTCCCTCCAGCATGATAGCTCCCTCCCTCCCTCCCTCCAGCGTGACGGCTCCCTCCCTCCCTCCCTCCAGCGTGACGGCTCCCTCCCTCCCTCCAGCGTGACGGCTCCCCCCCTCCAGTGTGACGGCTCCCTCCCTCCCTCCAGCGTGAAGGCTCCCTCCCTCCCTCCAGCGTGAAGGCTCCCTCCCTCCAGCGTGACGGCTCCCTCCCTCCCTCCAGCGTGAAGGCTCCCCTCCCTCCAGCGTGAAGGCTCCCTCCCTCCCTCCAGCGTGAAGGCTCCCTCCCTCCAGCGTGACGGCTCCCTCCCTCCCTCCAGCGTGACGGCTCCCTCCCTCCCTCCAGCGTGACGGCTCCCCCTCCCTCCCTCCAGCGTGAAGGCTCCCTCCCTCCCTCCAGCGTGAAGGCTCCCTCCCTCCCTCCCTCCAGCGTGAAGGCTCCCTCCCTCCCTCCCTCCAGCGTGAAGGCTCCCCCTCCCTCCCTCCAGCGTGAAGGCTCCCTCCCTCCCTCCAGCGTGAAGGCTCCCTCCCTCCAGCGTGAAGGCTCCCTCCCTCCAGCGTGAAGGCTCCCTCCCTCCCTCCCTCCAGCGTGAAGGCTCCCTCCCTCCCTCCAGCGTGAAGGCTCCCTCCCTCCCTCCCTCCAGCGTGAAGGCTCCCTCCCTCCCTCCCTCCAGCGTGAAGGCTCCCTCCCTCCCTCCAGCGTGAAGGCTCCCTCCCTCCATCCAGCGTGAAGGCTCCCTCCCTCCCTACAGCATGACGGCTCCCTCCCTCCCTCCCTCCCTACAGCATGACGGCTCCCTCCCTACAGCATGACGGCTCCCTCCCTACAGCATGACGGCTCCCTCCCTCCCTACAGCATGACAGCTCCCCCCTCCCTCCCTCCAGCATGACAGCTCCCCCCTCCCTCCCTCCAGCATGACGCCCCCCCCTCCCCCTCCAGCATGACGCCCCTCCCCTCCCTCCAGCATGACGGCTCCCCCCTCCCTCCCTCCAGCATGACGGCTCCCCCTCCCTCCCTCCAGCATGACGGCTCCCCCCTCCCTCCCTCCAGCATGACGGCTCCCCCCCTCCCGCCCTCCAGCATGAGGCTCCCCCTCCCTCCCTCCAGCATGACGGCTCCCCCCCCCTCCCTCCCTCCAGCATGACGGCTCCCCCCCCTCCAGCATAACTCCCCCCCCCCCCCTCCAGCATAACGGCTCCCCCCTCCCTCCAGCATGACGGCTCCCCCTCCCTCCAGCATGACGGCTCCCTCCTCCTCTCGTGTTACCTTTATTTAACTAGGCAAGTCAGCTAAGAATAAATCATTATTTACAATGACGGCCAAACCCAGGTGATGCTGGGCCAATTGTGCGCCGCCCTATGGGACTCCCAATCACAGCTGGTTGTGAAACAGCCTCGATTCGAACCTGAGTGTCTGTAGTGATGCCTCTCAGCACTGAGCAGTGCCTTAGACCGCTGCCCCACTCGGTAGCCCCAAAATTCATTCCAGTATGACAGCTCCCTCCCTCATTCGAGAAGGACACTTCAGAGAGAGACCTCATTAAGAGGTCTGTGTAAAGCCAAACAGAACAGTCCTCATTAACAGGCCTGTGTAAAGCCAAACAGAACAGTCCTCATTAACAGGCCTGTGTAAAGCCAAACAGAACAGTCCTCATTAAGAAGTCTGTGTAAAGCCAAACAGAACAGTCCTCATTAACAGGCCTGTGTAAAGCCAAACAGAACAGTCCTCATTAACAGGCCTGTGTAAAGCCAAACAGAACAGTCCTCATTAACAGGCCTGTGTAAAGCCAAACAGAACAGTCCTCATTAACAGGCCAGTCCTCATTAACAGGCCTGTGTAAAGCCAAACAGAACAGTCCTCATTAACAGGTCTGTGTAAACCCAAACAGAACAGTCCTCATTAACAGGTCTGTGTAAAGCCAAACAGAACAGTCCTCATTAACAGGTCTGTGTAAACCCAAACAGAACAGTCCTCATTAACAGGTCTGTGTAAACCCAAACAGAACAGTCCTCATTAACAGGTCTGTGTAAACCCAAACAGAACAGTCCCCATTAACAGGTCTGTGTAAACCCAAACAGAACAGTCCTCATTAACAGGCCTGTGTAAACCCAAACAGTGTAGACAGTAGTCATGAAAACACACGCCACCATATGGGTCTGTCTGTGATGCGTCAGACAGAGACAGGTGACAGGGAGCAGCCCTGTTTGTTTAAACACACAGACGTAAACTCACTTTACATCACTTACATGTTTACACCACAACCTCTGACAGAGAGACGGTGAGGAGAGAGAGAGAGAGAGAGACGGTGAGGAGAGAGAGGAGAGAGAGAGAGACGGTGAGAGAGAGAGAGAGAGGGTGAGAGAGAGAGAGAGAGAGAGAGAGAGAGAGAGAGAGAGAGAGGGTGAGGAGAGAGGGTGAGGAGAGAGAGAGAGAGGGTGGGAGGAGAGAGAGAGACACTGAGGAGAGAGAGAGAGAGACAGAGGGAGGAGAGAGAGACACTGGGAGAGAGAGAGAGAGACACTGGGAGGAGAGAGAGAGACACTGGGAGAGAGAGAGAGACACTGGGAGGAGAGAGAGAGAGACACTGGGAGAGAGAGAGAGACACTGGGAGGAGAGAGAGACACTGGGAGGAGAGAGAGAGACACTGGGGGAGAGAGAGAGAGACACTGGGAGAGAGAGAGAGACACTGGGAGGAGAGAGAGAGACACTGGGAGGAGAGAGAGAGACACTGGGAGGAGAGAGAGAGACACTGGGGAGAGAGAGAGAGACACTGGGAGGAGAGAGAGAGACACTGGGGGAGGAGAGAGAGAGACACTGGGAGGAGAGAGAGAGACACTGGGGGAGAGAGAGAGACACTGGGAGGAGAGAGAGAGACACTGGGAGGAGAGAGAGAGACACTGGGAGGAGAGAGAGAGACACTGGGGGAGGAGAGAGAGAGACACTGGGAGGAGAGAGAGAGACACTGGGGGAGAGAGAGAGACACTGGGAGGAGAGAGAGAGACACTGGGAGGAGAGAGAGAGAGACACTGGGAGAGAGAGAGAGACACTGGGAGGAGAGAGAGAGAGACACTGGGAGAGAGAGAGGACACTGGGAGAGAGAGAGAGACACTGGGAGAGAGAGAGAGAGACACTGGGAGGAGAGAGAGAGACACTGGGAGAGAGAGAGAGACACTGGGAGGAGAGAGAGAGACACTGGGAGGAGAGAGAGAGACACTGGGAGGAGAGAGACACTGGGAGGAGACACTGGGAGGAGAGAGAGACACTGGGAGGAGAGAGAGAGACACTGGGAGGAGGAGAGACACTGGGAGAGAGAGAGACACTGGGAGGAGAGAGGGACACTGGGAGAGAGAGAGACACTGGGAGGAGAGAGAGACACTGGGAGAGAGAGAGAGACACTGGGAGGAGAGAGAGAGACACTGGGAGGAGAGAGAGACACTGGGAGGGGACTGGGAGAGAGAGAGACACTGGGGGAGAGAGACACTGGGAGGAGAGAGACACTGGGAGGAGAGAGAGACACTGGGAGAGAGACAGAGAGACACTGGGAGGAGAGAGAGACACTGGGAGGAGAGAGAGACACTGGGGGAGGAGAGAGAGACACTGGGAGGAGAGAGAGACACTGGGAGGAGAGAGAGACACTGGGAGGAGAGAGAGACACTGGGAGGAGAGAGAGAGACACTGGGAGGAGAGAGAGAGACGGTGAGGAGAGAAACACTAAATATACATATTCACCCTCTGAATGGCACATATACACAATCCATGTCTCCAGGTTTAAAAACCCTTCTTTAACCCTTGTCCTCCCCTTCATCTACACTGATTGAAGTGGATTTAACAGGTGACATCAATAAGGGAGCGTATGCCTTATGGCTAACGAGACATGGTGTGATGAAAGAAACATACAGGAACTCAAATCCTTCTGTTCACCTGATTTAGAATTCCTCACAATCAAATGTAGACCGCATTATCTACCAAGAGAATTCTCTTCGATTATAATCACAGCCGTATATATATCCCCCCCCAAGCAGACACATCGATGGCTCTGAACGAACTTTGACTCTTTGCAAACTGGAATCCATTTATCCGGAGGCTGCATTCATTGTAGCTGGGGATTTTAACAAGGCTAATCTGAAAACAAGACTCCCTAAATTTTATCAGCATAGCGATTGCGCAACCAGGGGTGGAAAAACCTTGGATCATTGTTACTCTAACTTCCGCGACGCACATAAGGCCCTGCCCCGCCCCCCTTTCGGAAAAGCTGACCACGACTCCATTTTGTTGATCCCTGCCTACAGACAGAAACTAAAACAAGAAGCTCCCACGCTGAGGTCTGTCCAACGCTGGTCCGACCAAGCTGACTCCACACTCCAAGACTGCTTCCATCACATGGACTGGGAGATGTTTCGTATTGCGTCAGATAACAATATTGACGAATACGCTGATTCGGTGTGCGAGTTCATTAGAACGTGCGTTGAAGATGTCGTTCCCATAGCAACGATTAAAACATTCCCAAACCAGAAACCGTGGATTGATGGCAGCATTCGCGTGAAACTGAAAGCGCGAACCACTGCTTTTAATCAGGGCAAGGTGTCTGGTAACATGACTGAATACAAACAGTGCAGCTATTCCCTCCGCAAGGCTATCAAACAAGCTAAGCGTCAGTACAGAGACAAAGTAGAATCTCAATTCAACGGATCAGACACAAGAGGCATGTGGCAGGGTCTACAGTCAATCGCGGACTACAAGAAGAAATCCAGCCCAGTCACGGACCAGGATGTCTTGCTCCCAGGCAGACTAAATAACTTTTTTGCCCGCTTTGAGGACAATACAGTGCCACTGACACGGCCTGCAACGAAAACATGCGGACTCTCCTTCACTGCAGCCGAGGTGAGTAAGACATTTAAACGTGTTAACCCTCGCAGGGCTGCAGGCCCAGACGGCATCCCCAGCCGCGCCCTCAGAGCATGCGCAGACCAGCTGGCCGGTGTGTTTACGGACATATTCAATCAATCCCTATACCAGTCTGCTGTTCCCACATGCTTCAAGATGGCCACCATTGTTCCTGTTCCCAAGAAAGCTAAGGTAACTGAGCTAAACGACTACCGCCCCGTAGCACTCACTTCCGTCATCATGAAGTGCTTTGAGAGACTAGTCAAGGACCATATCACCTCCACCCTACCTGACACCCTAGACCCACTCCAATTTGCTTACCGCCCAAATAGGTCCACAGACGATGCAATCTCAACCACACTGCCCTAACCCATCTGGACAAGAGGAATACCTATGTGAGAATGCTGTTCATCGACTACAGCTCGGCATTCAACACCATAGTACCCTCCAAGCTCGTCATCAAGCTCGAGACCCTGGGTCTCGACCCCGCCCTGTGCAACTGGGTTCTGGACTTCCTGACGGGCCGCCCCCAGGTGGTGAGGGTAGGCAACAACATCTCCACCCCGCTGATCCTCAACACTGGGGCCCCACAAGGGTGCGTTCTGAGCCCTCTCCTGTACTCCCTGTTCACCCACGACTGCGTGGCCACGCACGCCTCCAACTCAATCATCAAGTTTGCGGACGACACAACAGTGGTAGGCTTGATTACCAACAACGACAAGACGGCCTACAGGGAGGAGGTGAGGGCCCTCGGAGTGTGGTGTCAGGAAAATAACCTCACACTCAACGTCAACAAAACTAAGGAGATGATTGTGGACTTCAGGAAACAGCAGAGGGAACACCCCCATCCACATCGATGGAACAGTAGTGGAGAGGGTAGCAAGTTTTAAGTTCCTCGGCATACACATCACAGACAAACTGAATTGGTCCACTCACACAGACAGCATCGTGAAGAAGCGCAGCAGCGCCTCTTCAACCTCAGGAGGCTGAAGAAATTCGGCTCGTCACCAAAAGCACTCACAAACTTCTACAGATGCACAATCGAGAGCATCCTGGCGGGCTGTATCAACGCCTGGTACGGCAACTGCTCCGCCCTCAACCGCAAGGCTCTCCAGAGGGTAGTGAGGTCTGCACAACGCATCACCGGGGGCAAACTACCTGCCCTCCAGGACACCTACACCACCCGATGCTACAGGAAGGCCATAAAGATCATCAAGGACATCAACCACCCGAGCCACTGCCTGTTCACCCCGCTATCATCCAGAAGGCGAGGTCAGTACAGGTGCATCAAAGCTGGGACCGAGAGACTGAAAAACAGCTTCTATCTCAAGGCCATCAGACTGTTAAACAGCCACCACTAACATTGAGTGGCTGCTGCCAACACACTGACTCAACTCCAGCCACTTTAATAATGGGAATTGATGGGAAATGATGTAAATATATCACTAGCCACTTTAAACAATGCTACCTTATATAATGTTACTTACCCTACATTATTCATCTCATATGCATACGTAGATACTGTACTCTATATCATCGACTGCATCCTTATGTAATACATGTATCACTAGCCACTTTAACTATGCCACTTTGTATACATACTCATCTCATATGTATATACTGTACTCGATACCGTCTACTGTATCTTGCCTATGCTGCTCTGTACCATCACTCATTCATATATCTTTATCCCCTTACACTGTGTATAAGACAGTAGTTTTGGAGTTGTTAGTTAGATTACTTGTTGGATTATTACTGCATTGTCGGAACTAGAAGCACAAGCATTTCGCTACACTCGCATTAACATCTGCTAACCATGTGTATGTGACAAATAAAATTTGATTTGGGATCGTATCTTTCACCTGGTCAGTCTGTGTCATGGAAAGAGCAGGTGTTCCTAATGCTCTGTACACAGTGAGAGAGAGAGGGGATCTACCAGATGTCATGTTTGATAAGATTGGACATTTCCAAGTGAATGTAAACAAGAGACATTGTGCAAATAGTGGGACGTTTGTCTGAAGAAAGAACAGTACTGGCTCTGGAACAGCATGTACACACAGACAGAGACACACACACACCTCTATTAAATATGTAAGGTGGAGCACGTGCATACACCCATTTGAATGAAATGGGAGCAGCCTGTCTGTGTTCGCTGGGCAGATGTCCGGTGGGTAACAGAGAGGGTGTGATGTTACCGCGGGACGTCTCGTCTGTCGGGAGGTGAGCCCTCTACCGCGGGTCGTCTCGTCTGTCGGGAGGTGAGCCCTCTACCGCGGGTCGTCTCGTCTGTCGGGAGGTGAGCCCTCTACCGCAGGTCGTCTCGTCTGTCGGGAGGTGAGCCCTCTACCGCGGGTCGTCTCGTCTGTCGGGAGGTGAGCCCTCTACCGCGGGTCGTCTCGTCTGTCGGGAGGTGAGCCCTCTACCGCGGGTCGTATCGTCTGTCGGGAGGTGAGCCCTCTACCGCGGGTCGTCTCGTCTGTCAGGAGGTGAGCCCTCTACCGCAGGTCGTCTCGTCTGTCGGAGGTGAGTCCTCTACAGAGGGTTCATGATACAGACGGGTGGGTCACATTGGTGGAACTCCCAAGTGATAGGGGGCCGGGCCCACATGGTGGGAGATACAGGGGGGAAATGACAGCACAGCTTCCAGAAAGACCGTTGCTTTCAAACGAGGGATTTGGTGGCAAAAACAGTCAATCTGTATGTACGAACGACACATGGACACATCCAGCCCACAGCGAGAGGTTAAAAAACAAAACACTTAGTCAGCATGTCTTTAATAAGCACGTAGGATGGCAGGGAACTGAAAAACAAGTACACATGTAGAATACAATGTAAATGCCAATGGTGTTGATACCAGGCTCCCAACAGCACTCTGCAATCTGAAGCCATGGAGACGTTTCGCCCTGAACCACACAACTCCAGGCATCTGCGGAGCAAAAGCCAAAGTACCCCAGACAACGGGCTTCCGGCTCGGGGCACATCAGGGCACTTGAGCACTACACACTGTAAAGACAGAAAGGACCTTGGCTGAATAGTGTGTTGAGCTGGAGCCTGGCCCATGGCATGTAGCATCTCCTGAAACTGTTATTTACTCTGCTGCTACATCTGGTAAGAGACTCCCCCTCTCTCTCTCCTTTGTCTCAGTCTCCTGTTCTGTCCCTCCTTCTCCCCCTCTCTCGCTCCTTTGTCTCAGTCTCCTGTTCTGTCCCTCCTTCTCCCCCTCTCTCGCTCCTTTGTCTCAGTCTCCTGTCCCTCCTTCCCCCTCTCTCTCTCCTTTGTCTCAGTCTCCTGTTCTGTCCCTCCTTCTCCCCCTCTCCTTGTCTCAGTCTCCTGTCCCTCCTTTGTCTCAGTCTCCCTGTCCCTCCTTCTCCCCCTCTCTCTCTCCTTTGTCTCAGTCTCCTGTTCTGTCCCTCCTTCTCCCCCCCCTCTCTCAGTCTCCTTTGTCTCGCTCCTTTGTCTCAGGTCTCCTGTCCCTCCCTCCTTCTCCCTCCCTCTCTCTCGCTCCTTTGTCTCAGTCTCCTGTTCTGTCCCTCCTTCTCCCCCTCTCTCGCTCCTTTGTCTCAGTCTCCTGTCCCTCCTTCTCCCCCTCTCTCTCTCCTTTGTCTCAGTCTCCTGTCCCTCCTTCTCCCCCTCTCTCTCTCCTTTGTCTCAGTCAGTCCCTCTCCTGCTCCTTTGTCTCAGTCCCTCCTTCTCCCCCTCTCTCGCTCCTTTGTCTCAGTCTCCTGTCCCTCCTTCTCTCCCCCTCTCTCGCTCCTTTGTCTCAGTCTCCTGTACTGTCCCTCCTTCTCCTTTGTCTCAGTCCTCTCTCTCCTTCTCTCCTTTGTCTCAGTCTCCTGTACTGTCCCTCCTTCTCCCCCTCTCTCGCTCCTTTGTCTCAGTCTCCTGTCCTGTCCCTCCTTCTCCCCCCTTTGTCTCAGTCTCCTTTGTCTCAGTCTCCTGTCTCAGTCTCCTGTCCCTCCTTCTCCCCCCTCTCTCCTTTGTCTCAGTCTCCTCTGTCCCTCCCTTTCTCTCCTTTGTCTCAGTCTCCTGTTCTGTCCCTCCTTCTCTGTCCCCTCTCTCTCCTTTGTCTCAGTCTCCCCCTCTCTCTCCTTTGTCTCAGTCTCCTGTACTGTCCCTCCTTCTCCCCCCCCTCTCTCTGCTCCTTTGTCTCAGTCTCCTGTACTGTCCCTCCTCTCCTTTGTCTCAGTCTCCCCCCTCCTCTCTCTCCTCCTTTGTCTCAGTCTCCTGTTCTGTCCCTCCTTCTCTCCTTTGTCTCAGTCTCCTCTGTCCCTCCTTTCCCCCTCTCTCGCTCCTTTGTCTCAGTCTCCCTGTCCCTCCTTCTCCCCCTCTCTCGCTCCTTTGTCTCAGTCTCCTGTTCTGTCCCTCCTTCTCCCCCCCTCTCTCTCCTTTGTCTCAGTCTCCTGTTCTGTCCCTCCTTCTCCCCCTCTCTCGCTCCTTTGTCTCAGTCTCCTGTTCTGTCCCTCCTTCTCCCCCCTCTCTCGCTCCTTTGTCTCAGTCTCCTGTACTGTCCCTCCTTCTCCCCCTCTCTCTCTCCTTTGTCTCAGTCTCCTGTTCTGTCCCTCCTTCTCCCCCCTCTCTCGCTCCTTTGTCTCAGTCTCCTGTTCTGTCCCTCCTTCTCCCCCTCTCTCTCTCCTTTGTCTCAGTCTCCTGTTCTGTCCCTCCTTCTCCCCCTCTCTCTCTCCTTTGTCTCAGTCTCCCTGTCTCCTCCCCCCTCTCTCTCCTTTGTCTCAGTCTCCTGTCCCTCCTTCCCCTCTCTCTCTCCTTTGTCTCAGTCTCCTGTTCTGTCCCTCCTTCTCCCCCTCTCTCTCTCCTTTGTCTCAGTCTCCTGTTCTCCTCCTTTGTCTCAGTCTCCTGTCCCTCTGTCCCCTCTTGTCTCCTTTGTCTCAGTCTCCTGTTCTGTCCCTCCTTCTCCTCTCTTCTCCTTTGTCTCAGTCTCCCTGTCCCTCCTTCTCCCCCTCTCTCTCTCCTTTGTCTCAGTCTCCTGTACTGTCCCTCCTTCTCCCCCTCCTTTGTCTCAGTCTCTCCTTTGTCTCAGTCTCCTGTTCTGTCCCTCCTTCTCCCCCTCTCTCTCTCCTTTGTCTCAGTCTCCTGTCCCTCCTCTCCCCTCTCCCCTCTTTGTCTCAGTCTCCTTTGTCTCAGTCTCCTGTACTGTCCCTCCTTCTCCCCCTCTCTCCCCTTTGTCTCAGTCTCTGTCCCTCCTTTGTCTCAGTCTCCTGTCTCTGTCTCTGTTCTGTCCCTCCTTCTCCCCCTCTCTCTCTCCTTTGTCTCAGTCTCCTGTCCCTCCTTCTCCCCCTCTCTCGCTCCTTTGTCTCAGTCTCCTGTCTGTCCCTCCTTCTCCCCCTCTCTCCTCCTTTGTCTCAGTCTCTCCCTCCTTTGTCTCAGTCTCTCAGTCTCCTGTCCCCCTCTTCTCCCCCTTTGTCTCTCTCTTCTCCCCCTCCTTTGTCTCAGTCTCCTGTTCTGTCCCTCCTTCTCCCCCTCTCTCTCTCCTTTGTCTCAGTCTCCTGCTCCTTTGTCCCTCCTTCTCCCCTCTCTCCCCGCTCCTTTGTCTCAGTCTCCTGTCTGTCTCCTTTGTCCAGTCTCCTCCCCTTCTCTCTCTCTCCTTTGTCTCAGTCTCCTGTTCTGTCCCTTCTCCCCCCTTCTCCCCCTCTCTCTGCTCCTTTGTCTCAGTCTCCTGTAATGTCCCTCCTTCTCCCCCTCTCTCTCTCCTTTGTCTCAGTCTCCTGTCTCTGTCCCTCTCTGTTCTTCTCCCCCCTCTCTCGCTCCTTTGTCTCAGTCTCCTGTACTGTCCCTCCTTCTCCCCCTCTCTCGCGCTCCTTTGTCTCAGTCTCCTGTTCTGTCCCTCTTTCTCCCCTTTGTCTCAGTCTCCTGTTCTGTCCCTCTTTCTCCCCCTCTCTCTCTCCTTTGTCTCAGTCTCCTGTTCTGTCCCTCTTTCTCCCCCTCTCGCGCTCCTTTTCTCCGTCTCTCACACTCTCTCGGTAAGTCACTGAGTTTTCCCCCTCTCTCTCCCAGTCTCAGTTTGGTTCCTTGGATGTTATTGGTATACTGGGAGGAAAACATTGGTGGTGAATGTCCCTGTATGTCCAATGTCCCCATGCAGGGGCTCTATGTTCATACGCTGTGTCTATTGGTGGAATAGTGGCTCTAAGGTGGACTGGAACTAATTCTACATGCCGTTCCACTGCCCTGTTTGGGGGGGTGATCTAGATCAGTGGTTCTAACCTCTCCTCGGGACCCCCAGACATTACATGGAGGGGTGGGTCCCCCGAGGAGAGGTTAGAGAACCAGTGATCTGGCCCTTTAAGTATTATAGCCACAGTGATGTCTGGGTTAGATGGCTCCACTGCTACAAGGCCTTATGAGGCCACAACACCCTGTACTGTGGTAAGCCACTCTCAGGTTAAGGAGCTTTACATCAGCCAACACAGTCTCTCTCTCTCACACACACACACACACACACACACACACACACACAATTACTGGAATGAAACAAAGTGCAAACAGAGATGGGGCGTAATTCAGAGAAGCCTGTCATTTCAGCCCCCAGAGAGCCAAGGTTCAGCCCCCAGAGAGCCAAGGTTCAGCCCCCAGAGGTTCAGCCCCCAGAGAGCCAAGGTTCAGCCCCCAGAGAGCCAAGGTTCAGCCCCCAGAGAGCCAAGGTTCAGCCCCAAGAGAGCCAAGGTTCAGCCCCAAGAGAGCCAAGGTTCAGCCCCAAGAGAGCCAAGGTTCAGCCCCAAGAGAGCCAAGGTTCAGAGGGGTCTCATTCCTCAACTGGGTTCAATCCATTCCTGAACCTCCATACTACTCCTTGCCCTACTCCAGTTCCAAAACATGGATTATTTATCTGGAGGGCAAGACCCCACTCTAATTTCCACTGATCAGAGCCCCTCTGATATCAGAGATTAGCAGAGCCCCCAAATCCTTAATCTGGGTTAGGGCAGGGAGGGAGGGCGGCCTCAAGGAGACTACTGCTGCCTCATAGGTCTGTGTTATAGAGGTGCTTTGTGGCAGCAGACAGAAAACAGTGCATTGCAGTAATGTGCAACGTTGACAGAGAGCCTGTGGACTGAGTCAGGAGCAAACATGCCAGTCTTAGAGAGTCAGAGGGTCCTAAAGGGGACCTGACCCAACCTGCCAGACCGGACCACGAGTGGCCAAACCCAGAGTGGGAGGGGACTTGTGTGGGAACCGGTACCAGAACCTGGGTCTCAAAGTCCATGCAGAGAAATTCAACCTTTCTGTCACAGATGTCCAAAACTTAGACTACACAACCATATACAAAAAAACCTCACGTGGGTAGATTTGGGTAGATTGTTTTGTGGGGGTTACTGTACTCCCCCTCTCTCTGTGTTTCTCTACCCCTCTCAGGGTCCCCTCAATGGATAGAAGGAGGAATGATCCCCTGGCTATGCTCCACCAACTCCATACTTCCACCAGTGAATGAAAAAAAAAAAGTTTCCTCGTCACATTTTCCATGGAATACAGAGTGAGGCTGGATTTATTCAACAATCAATAGAATACAGTTCTCCCTCCATCCCCCTCTCCCTCCCTAGGAAACTACAAAAGATGCTAAAACAAGATGCTAAAACAAAGAACATAACTCTAAAAGGACTTAGAAGAGAGGAAAGGAGAGAGTGAATGTGAGAAGAAAAAAATAGGCAGAGGCACACGAGGAGAAAAACAGATATTTTATAGAAGCCCTCTAAACCAAGACGCCACGGAAACAAATCACATTTGGAGTTGAGTGAGGCAAAAGAGTAGGGGAGGGAAAGGGGAGGGAAAGGGGAGGGAGGAGGAAAAGAGAGAGGAGGAAAGAAGAGAGGAAAAAAGGAGTAAAGGACACAGTGAGCAAGAGAGGAGGAGGAAAGAGAGAGGAGGAGGAAAGAGAGAGGAGGAAAGAGAGAGGAGGAAAGAGAGAGGAGGAAAGAGAGAGGAGGAAAGAGAGAGGAGGAAAGAGAGAGGAGGAAAGAGAGAGGAGGAAAGAGAGAGGAGGAAAGAGAGAGGAGGAAAGAGAGAGGAAAGAGGAAAGAGAGAGGAGAGGAAGAGAGAGGAGGAAGAGAGAGGAGGAAAGAGAGAGGAGGAAAGAGAGGAGGAAAGAGAGAGGAGGAAAGAGAGAGGAGGAAAGAGAGAGGAGGAAAGAGAGAGGGGGGAGGAGAGGAGAGAGGAGGGAAAGAGAGGAGGAGGGAGGAAAGAGAGAGGAAAGAGAGGAGGAAGAGTTTAAAGGAAAAAGAGAAGAGCAAGAGAGGGAAGGAGGAGGAAAGAGAGGAGGAAAGAGAGAGGAGGAAAGAGAGAAAGGAGGAAAGAGAGAGGAGGAAAGAGAGAGGAGGAAAGAGAGAGGAGGAGAAGAGGGAAAGAGGGAGGAGGAAAGAGAGAGGAGGAAAGAGAGAGGAGGAAAGAGGAGGAAAGAGAGAGGAGGAAAGAGCAAGAGGAGGAAAGAGAGAGGAGGAAAGAGAGAGGAGGAAAGAGAGGGGAGGAAAGAGAGGGGAGGAAAGAGAGGGGAGGAAAGAGAAGAGGAGGAAAGAGAGGGGAGGAAAGAGAGAGGAGGAAAGAGAGAGGAGGAAAGAGAGAGGAGGAAAGAGAGAGGAGGAAAGAGAGAGGAGGAAAGAGGGAGGGAAAGAGTAGGGGAGGGAAAGAGGGAGGGGAAAAGGGAGAGAAACGAGGAGGAAGGAAGAGTTTAAAACAGTAAAGGACACAGTGAGCAAGAGACGAGGGTAGAGAGAGGAGGAAAGAGAGAGGAGGGAAGAGAGAGGAGGAAAGAGAGAGGAGGAAAGAGAGAGGAGGAAAGAGAGAGGAGGAAAGAGAGAGAGGGAAGAGGAGGAAAGAGAGAGGAGGAAAGAGAGGAGGAAAGAGAGAAGGAGGAAAGAGAGAGGAGGAAAAGAGAGGGAGGAAAGAGAGGGGAGGAGGGAAGAGAGAGGAGGAAAGAGAGGAGGAGGAAAGAGAGGGGAGGAAAGAGAGGGAGGAAAGAGAGAGGAGGAAAGAGAGAGGAGGAAAGAGAGAGGAGGAAAGAGAGAGGAGGAAAGAGAGAGGAGGAAAAGAGAGGAGGAAAGAGAGAGGAGGAAAGAGAGAGGGGGAAAGAGAGAGGAGGAAAGAGAGAGGAGGAAAGAGAGGAAAGAGGAGGAAAGAGAGAGGAGGAAAGAGAGAGGAAGAGGAGGAAAGAGAGAAGGGAAGAGGAGGAAAGAGAGGAGGAAAGAGAGGAAAGAGAGGAAGAGAGAGGAGGAAAGAAGAGGAGGAAAGAGAGAGGAGGAAAGAGAGAGGGGAAGAGGAGAAAGAAAGAGGAGAGGGGGAAGAGAGAGGAGGAAAGAGAGAGGAGGAAAGAGAGAGGAGGAAAGAGAGAGGAGGAAAGAGAGAGGAGGAAAGAGAGAGAAGAGGAAAGAGAGAGGAGGAAAGAGAGAGGAGGAAAGAGAGAGGGGAAAGAGAGAGGAGGAAAGAGAGAAGGAAAGAGGAGGAAAGAGGAGGAAAGAGAGGAGGAAAGAGAGAGGAGGGGAAGAGGAGGAAAGAGAGGAGGAGGAAAGAGAGGAGGGAAGAGGAGGAAAGAGAGAAGAGGAAAGAGAGAGGAGGAAAGAGAGAGGAGGAAAGAGAGAGGAGGAAAGAGAGAGGAGGGAGAGAGGAGGAAAGAGAGAGGAGGAAAGAGAGAGGAGGAAAGAGAGAGGAGGAAAAGAGGAGGAAAGAGAGAGAGGAGAGAGAGGAGGAAAGAGAGAGGAGGAAAGAGAGAGGGGAGAGAGGAGGAAAGAGAGAGGAGGAAAAGAGAGGGAAGAGGAGGAAAGAGAGAGGAGGGAAGAGAGGAGGAAAGAGAGAGGAGGAAAGAGAGAGGAGGAAAGAGAGAGAGGAGGAAAGAGAGGAGGAAGAAAGAGAGGAGGAAAGAGAGAGGAGGAAAGAGAGAGGAGGAAAGAGAGAGGAGGAAAGAGAGAGGAGGAAAGAGAGAGGAGGAAAGAGAGAGGAGGAAAGAGAGAGGAGGAAAGAGGGAGGGGAAAGAGTAGGGGAGGGAAAGAGGGAGGGGAAAAGGGGAGAGAAACGAGGAGGAAGGAAGAGTTTAAAACAGTAAAGGACACAGTGAGCAAGAGACGAGGGTAGAGAGAGGAGGAAAGAGAGAGGAGGAAAGAGAGAGGAGGAAAGAGAGAGGAGGAAAGAGAGAGGAGGAAAGAGAGAGGAGGAAAGAGAGAAAGGAGGAAAGAGAGAAGGGAAGAGGAGGAAAGAGAGGGGAGGAAAGAGAGGGGAGGAAAGAGAGGAGGAAAGAAGAGGAGGAAAAGAGAGAAAGAGGAGGAAAGAGAGAGGGAGGAAAGAGAGAGGAGGAAAGAGAGAGGAGGAAAGAGAGGGGAGGAAAGAGAGGGGAGGAAAAGAGGGGAGGAAAGAGAGAGGAGGAAAGAGAGAGGAGGAAAGAGAGAGGAGGAAAGAGAGGAGGAAAGAGAGGGGAGGAAAGAGAGAGGGAGGAAAAGAGAGAGGAGGAAAGAGAGAGGAGGAAAGAGAGAGGAGGAAAGAGAGAGGAGGGAAAGAGAGGAGGGGAAAGAGAGGGGAGGAAAGAGGGAGGGGAAGAGGGAGGGAAACGAGGAGGAAGGAAGAGTTTAAAACAGTAAAGGACACAGTGAGAAAGAGACGAGGGTAGAGAGAGGAGGAAAGAGAGAGGAGGAAAGAGAGAGGAGGAAAGAGAGAGGAGGAAAGAGAGAGGAGGAAAGAGAGAGGAGGAAAGAGAGAAGGGAAGAGGAGGAAAGAGAGAGGGAAGAGGAGGAAAGAGAGGGAGGAAAGAGAGGGGAGGAAAGAGAGAGGGAGGAAAGAGAGAGGGGGAGGAAAGAGGGGAGGAAAGAGAGAGGAGGAAAGAGAGAGGGAGGAAAGAGAGAGGGGAGGAAAGAGAGAGGAGGAAAGAGAGGGGAGGAAAGAGAGGGGAGGAAAGAGAGAGGAGGAAAGAGAGAGGAGGAAAGAGAGAGGAGGAAAGAGAGAGGAGGAAAGAGAGAGGAGGAAAGAGAGAGGAGGAAAGAGAGAGGGGAAAGAGAGAGGAGGAAAGAGAGAGGAAGGAAGAGGAGGAAAAGAGGAGGAAAGAGAGAAGGAGGAAAGAGAGGAGGGAAGAGGAGGAGGGAGAGAGGGAAGAGGAGGAAAGAGGAGGAAAGAGAGAGAGGAAAGAGAGAAGGGAAGAGGAGGAAAGAGAGAGGAGGAAAGAGAGAGGGGGAAGAGGAGGAAAGAGAGAGGAAGAGGAAGAGAGAGGAGGAAAGAGAGAGGAGGAAAGAGAGAGGAGGAAAGAGAGAGGAGGAAAGAGAGAGGAGGAAAGAGAGAGGAGGAAAGAGAGAGGAGGAAAGAGAGAGGAGGGAAGAGGAGGAAAGAGAGAGGGGGAAGAGAGAGGAAAGAGAGAGGAAAGAGAGAGGAGGGAAGAGAGGGAAAGAGAAGGAAAGAGAGAGGGAAGAGGAGGAAAGAGAGAGGAGGAAAGAGAGAGGGGAAGAGGAGGAAAGAGAGAAGGGAAGAGGAGAGAAAGAGGAGGAGGAAAGAGAGAGGAGGAAAGAGAGAGGAGGAAAGAGAGAGGAGGAAAGAGAGAGGAGGAAAGAGAGAGGAGGAAAGAGAGAGGAGGAAAGAGAGAGGAGGAAAGAGAGGGGAGGAAGAGAGAGGAGGAAAAGAGAGGGAGGGAAGAGAGGAGGGAAGAGAGGGAGGGAAGAGGAGGAAAGAGAGGGGAGGAAAGAGAGGGGAGGAAAGAGAGGGGAGGAAAGAGAGGGGAGGAAAGAGAGGGAGGAAAGAGAGGGGAGGAAAGAGAGGGGGAGGAAAGAGAGGGGAGGAAAGAGAGGGGAGGAAAGAGAGGGGAGGAAGAGAGGGGAGGAAAGAGAGGGGAGGAAAGAGAGGGGAGGAAAGAGAGGGGAGGAAAGAGAGGGGAGGAAGAGAGAGGAGGAAAGAGAGAGGAGGAAAGAGAGAGGAGGAAAGAGAGAGGGGAAGAGGAGGAAAGAGAGAGGGGAAGAGGAGGAAAGAGAAGGAAAGAGAGAGGGGAAGAGGAGGAAAGAGAGAGGAGGAAAGAGAGAGGGGAAGAGGAGGAAAGAGAGAAGGAAGAGGAGGAAAGAGGAGGAAAGAGGAGGAAAGAGAGAGGAGGAAAGAGAGAGGAGGAAAGAGAGAGGAGGAAAGAGAGAGGAGGAAAGAGAGGGGAGGAAAGAGAGGGGAGGAAAGAGAGGGGGAGGAAAGAGAGGGGAGGAAAGAGAGGGGAGGAAAGAGAGGGGAGGAAAAGAGGGGAGGAAGAGAGGGGAGGAAAGAGAGGGGGAGGGAGAGAGGAGGGGAAGAGAGGAGGGAAGAGGAGGAAAGAGAGAGGAGGAAAGAGAGAGGAGGAAAGAGAGAGGAGGAAAGAGAGAGGAGGAAAGAGAGAGGAGGAAAGAGAGAGGAGGAAAGAGAGAGGAGGAAAGAGAGAGGAGGAAAGAGAGAGGAGGAAAGAGAGAGGAGGAAAGAGAGGAGGAAAGAGAGAGGAGGAAAAGAGAGGGGAAGAGGAGGAAAGAGAGAGGAGGAAAGAGAGAGGGGAAGAGGAGGAAAGAGAGAGGAGGGAAGAGAGAGGGGAAGAGGAGGAAAGAGAGAGGAGGGAAGAGAGAGGAGGGAAGAGATAGGAGGAAAGAGATAGGAGGAAAGAGGGAGGGGAAAGAGTAGGGGAGGGAAAGAGGGAGGGGAAAAGGGAGAGAAACGAGGAGGAAGGAAGAGTTTAAAACAGTAAAGGACACAGTGAGCAAGAGACAAGGGTAGAGAGAGGAGGAAAGAGAGGAGGAAAGCGAGAGGAGGAAAGAGAGAGGAGGAAAAGAGAGAGGAGGAAAGAGATAGGAGGAAAGAGATAGGAGGAAAGAGGAGGAAAGAGAGAGGAGGAAAGAGAGAGGAGGAAAGAGGGAGGGGGAAAGAGTAGGGGAGGGAAAGAGGGAGGGGAAAAGGGAGAGAAACGAGGAGGAAGGAAGAGTTTAAAACAGTAAAGGACACAGTGAGTAAGAGACAAGGGTAGAGAGAGGAGGAAAGAGAGAGGAGGAAAGAGAGAGGAGGAAAGCGAGAGGAGGAAAGAGAGAGGAGGAAAGAGAGAGGAGGAAAGAGAGAAGGGAAGAGAGGAGGAAAGAGGGAGGGAAGAGAGGAGGAAAGAGGAGGGAAGAGAGGAGGGAAGAGAGGAGGGAAGAGAGGAGAGAGGAGGGAAGAGAGGAGGGAAGAGAGGAGGGAAGAGAGGAGGAAAG